>NC_073692.1:181193068-181437058 GCF_029784155.1 Uranotaenia lowii | reverse complement strand
CCAAGTTCTAAAATCTGCATTGTGTACCTGAAGTTCATACAACAAGTATGACAAAAACTTATAGTCTCTAAATGGCTACAGAAATAAGTTTTTTTTTTGTTTCGATTATAGTCGTTTTACCATCTTTGTAGTATTCGTGACCTTATATCAACATTGCAGTTGGTGGATATTTATTCAAAAAACTTATCCGGTACAACTGTGTTGGATGTTTACTCTTGGGCTCGAACTCACGGACATCGGCTTAGAAAGCAACTGACTTGCCAACCGAGCTATATCACAAGCTCCAAATTAGTAATTATAATTCAATGTTGAATCAAATATTAGTTTGTTTGTTGAAAGAAATATTTGAAAGATATCAATTCCAACGGCACTACTTCACTACATAGACTATTGTCATACATGCAGTTCCATGAAATTGTTATAACTTATTTTGTTAGCCATTAAGAGACTTACTGTTTTCTACGAATTTGTTCGCAAATTTGAGCCACCGCTATTATTCTTGGGTCCATAAGGAGCTCAAAAGAACCCAAAACAGTTGGATACATTTTTTGGTCCGGTTTTGACCAGACCAGTAAACAATATTCGTTCAACCTAATCTTTATTATTTTATTGTATAAAAATTTACCTTTCTTTGCCTTGGTAAGCTAATTATAATTATTGCTAGATAATTGCATTGTTAAACTGGAAACTAGCTTAAATTTTAACAAACTGCTCAAATCAAACCCATTTTTTCGAGCTTTGCCATCGTTGCATACTTTCTCCTAGATATTACTGTAGCCAGTTTCTCGGCCGCATATAGAACACCCTCCGTCCGACTGATGATGCTGGTACTACCTAGCCATACCTAACGCATTTTTCCTACACCATTCCAGCAGTCAGCATCTTCGCTCCAATTCCGCCTTTTTTTCGAGCAGAAGATTTTTTTTGAGCTTCCCATTTTTTGATGCTGCTCTTGTCGCGGAATGTTTTTACAGCTGCACTTTCGCTGTGTCCTACACCACTACCGCCATCTTTCAACCTACTGCCTAGATTCTGCGGATGCCGGAAGGATGGTGTGGGGAAGCATCAGTCAGCACTGCATGCTGGTGGCAAGGCGGCAGCACAAAGTTTAGTCCTCCATCAACCCACTTTTCTCGGGAGCTGTTCCGTTTCGAACGGATTCCAGATTCCGACGATGAGTGGGTGGATGGAAAGTGAGGAGAGAAGTAAGCTTTTTTTCGCAGATTTTGTTTCACTGTGTGCGAGTTGCTTGGCGAAGGATCGGATGTTCTACTACTCTTTGGCGCTTTTTCTACCCATTTCATTTCGGGCTCTACAATTGTGTTACTTTTAGCGGAGCTCACAAACCGTTAGGAAATTTAAAATATCAAAGTTAAATTTTAAAAAAATTACTTGATTTCAACATTATTAGTCTGAAGAATCTTCACTTTTAAAAACTTTTCCAGGAAAATTGTTGATTTAGTAGTATTTTTTACAGCATTCAGCTTTACGCGTTTCTACTTTAATTTGCTGACTCGGGCGAACAGAGCACAATTAATCGGGGCACGATAAGCGTTTACTGCCGTAGAATCTAGCAGCGAATTCAACTCGATGTAGTCAACTGAATGATAGAGCTACAGCTTCAACAGTTTACATCTGACGATTTGGCCTATTGGTAAGATGTCAGAGAAGTAATCAGAAGACTCGAGTGCGATGCTTGTTCGAGGCGATTTTTTTTTTCATTTACCATTTAGGATCGATTATTTTGATTGTTGCATTATATGACTAGCAGCATCTTGGCGGATGATGCAAAGCACCTAAAACATAATGTATGAGTGTGTGTGTAAATTGTTTGTATTCTAAAAACAGTTATACATTATTTTAGTATTGCTTTGTTTGATGGATCTACGCCTCACCGTTTAGTGTAAAATGCATCGATCATGAATGGTAAAAATCACCTCGAACAGGATTCGAACTCGAGCCTACTAATTACCCCTCCGACATCTAACCAATGAGCCAGATCGTCAGACGAAACAAGTCAAGCTGTAGCTCTATTATACAGTAGACTTCATCGAGTGAAATTCGCTGCTAGATTTCACGGCAAAAAACGCTCATCAAACCCCGATTAATGTTGCGTATACTGTCCCAGGGGGGGTTCTCATTATGCCCCTACAGTGACTGAATTTCAGCTTTCGGTAAAAAAATTTAAAATATGGAGGTGTCGGAAAATTTCATGTGCCCTCATTTCAAAACTAGGAAAGAGAGAAGTTGTTTCTGAAAATGACCTTAAAATGGAGCAGTAAAAAATAATAAAAATTTAAATAACATTTTATTCCATTTTTAACCTTTCACTCATACCTTGTAGGGTTCTAAATTTTAATTTTTAATCTGTTAAATGATTATGATTCAGAATTTTATCGTGAATTTTAATTTGAAATAAAATTCATTTTGTGAAACACCGAACGCCTGGTGATTTCCTATCTCTACAACAGTCACCGACGACGCCACGCCACGTCAAAGTCATCGTCGTCGTCTATGTTGCGTTTTTTCGGGGATGCGTTTTTTTTTCGTGTCGCTCTCACAAATCACCAAAACACACACTCCGCGCTACAAAGAACTGAACTGAACCGACCAGGGCGATCGTATTTCTATCGTGTAGCCGGGCCGGGAATACATAAGCACTTTTTCTGTTTAGGTTAGGTCGTTGAATGTTGGCGAATACTGCACCCCCACCATCATCAGCTCCTCTCTCCCTGAGCCTAGGGGCTGGGACCGGGGTGTGGGAAGATGGGAGGGGAGGGGGGGCTGCTAATGCTTCTTTCTGATATGGTGTTTTCCTTCTGTTGCTCGTCGCCACTTTTTTAGCTGTGCTTTTCGGGGTCGATTCGTGCGAATCAGCAGCAACGACGTTGTCCAGCCACCGACCAAATGATAGGCTAAACTTGCACTGCAACCTGGCGAGGAGAGCCTGAAGAAAGGGGAAAATGTGGGAAATTGGGAAAAGGGGGGGATCCGGAGAGACTGGGACGAATTGGTATTTTTTATTCGACAGTTTTTCTATGCGTTCTACATTCTACTAGTATCATAGTGGGAGAAAACAGTTGTATATCTCATTTGTTCTATTAATTTCTCATTTTTACTATGAAATTTTGTGAATATTCTGTTTGTAATAGTATATCCACAATATTGGAACATTTATCATCGTATTAATAACATAATTTTTTTCGTTCTTTTTCAGGTAAATTAATTAATTCTCTTCAATATTTGCATCATGAATCGGACTCCTAAGGTATGAACTGAAATAGCATTATTTTTGTTTTCTAGAGTATAACTTCAGTGAGAAAAAGACATCAGAAACAACTATTCTTCAATCCAAAAAATGATCTATTAAAAAAAACTTTAATTTCATTTAATAGAATATAAAACGATTGTTGGAAAAGGTTTGAAGTTAAGATCAATTCCCAAGTAACAAAGATTGTTCTGTAAAGCTTTTCAAGTCTTGAACACTCAAAAACCTAACATGTGTGTGAATGTCAATTTGACGTTCTTCGCTTAAATCGCATTATCTCTCTTGTTTTTACAAAATTCATAGTTTTGCAAACCTCGTGATGTAAAAATTATGTATTCCAGACATTATTTACCTACATTACTTCAATTTTCCGCAATTCAAAGTTTAAGAAAAAGAATCCGAAAAAATGCATCGAATTGAAGACTGTAGATCAGCTACAGAATGCTAAAAAAATCACTCAGTGTCCAAACAAGTTGAAGTGAAAAGCTGTTCGTTGCACATAAGAATATTTAAGAAATGATTTAAGATCATGACCACAAAAAAGTGAAAAGTGGTGTAAATCAATGAGCCGTCAAAATTATTTAAGTCATTCCAGATAAATTTTAAAAAAGGATAGAAATGTTGACACATTTTCGCATCTTTAGATTAAAAAAAAAGAAAGACAGTATTTTAAATAAATTTTGAAATGTAGCTGTTTTTAGAACTTTTTGTAAATTTGCAATTTTTCAGATTTTCTAGCACTTAAATTCAACTTTGCACTGGATTTTGAGTATATTCACGCAATGATCTTATATTTACCAGAAAGGAAATTTCATACCGATTTAAGTGGTGTCGTTACATTAGAACTGCAATACTTGCGGTAATATATTCAAATTCGGTGCAAAATTGAACTTAAATGCAAGAAAACTTGAGAAATTGCAAATTGACGAAGAGTTAAAAAAACAGCTACCTTTAAAAATATTTTAAAAATTCTGTGTTTCGTATTTTGACAATCTTAAAATGCAAAATTGTGTTAAACTAAGTCAACTTTTCAATCCTTTTTTCAAAATTTATCTGGTGTCACTTTAACAATTTTGACGGTTCATTGATCGAAAAGTGCGATTTTTACACAACTTTTTCACAAGTTTTGTGGTCATGATCTTAGAAAAATCGAAAAAATATATACTTATATACTTATATGTATATACGTACAGCTTCTAACTTCAGCTTTCTTGGACACTGAGTGACTTTTTTTGCATTCCATAATGATTTTTTTTTTGCATTCCGGATTTTTTTCTTAGACTTTTAAAAACGGAAAACTGAAGTGTTGTAAGTAAATTATTTCTGAAAAACATATTTGAGCTACATCAAGAGGTCCGTTTGCATAGATTTTAGACATTCCCATAAAAATTATGAATTCTTATATTCCCTCCATTCTATCTAACTGCTTTTGGCCATAAAAAGCGATTCTATAAAAATTAAAAAAAAGTTCTTTCTTTTCAGTGGTAAAACAGATAGTTCAATTAGTGGGAAGCATTTTGAGAAATCAGATAGATTGAGCAGAAATCACATTATTTTACATGCCAAGCCAAGTTTAAAGGGAAACAACCATTACTCTGATGAATATGAACTGTACTACTTATTTTTTTCTAAAATCTGAGAAAATCATTGGAAAACCCTGAAAATAATTTAAGGGTCCTAAAAAAGGACATAAGCTACAAGTGAACACAAAAAGCCATCTAACTATTATGCTGCTGAGAAGGTGCTGATGAAGAAACGTTTGAGATATTCATAACAGAAACTAAGCTGTTTTATTGAATCGTTAGAAATCAATAATGTCTGTTTATGATATTTTTTTAATATATAATAAAGCATGGGTGGCCAAACCATGGCCCGCGGGCCACCTGTGGCCCGCGACCAACTTTTTGTGGCCCGCGAAGCTTATTTTGGAAAAAGCCATGTTCTAAGAATTGATCGGTTTTCTTGGTCTGCGTATATCATTTGGAAAAATAAATCTGAATCTATTCTAACTACATAAATTGAAAACAAAGATCTGAAAATCTATTTGAAGCGATATAAGCCAGAGGGGTAAAAGTATAAAAAAAAAACTAATTTCGAGTAATTGTTATGTTTGGCCATTTTCCATACATTTTTGGAACATTTGCCAATCTCTTTCGAATGTAGAAGTATGCGAATATAATTTTGAAAATAAAAAAAAACAACATGGAGAATCGTGTGACATAATTTACTCAAAATCGATCATTTTTGCACTTATACCCCTTTAGCTCTGCGGGCCTCATATAATTTTACAAAAAAGTTTACCGTCACTGTATAAAAAAAACAATACAATTACAATTTTTAAATTATCAAAATAGTACGGTATTTGACACATGATCTGTAAATTCCATCACACATTTTTCAATGTTTCCCGATGGGGTTTTGGTGACTACATATCATTAGTTTAAAGAGCATCCAAGCGGACTCTAGTTTAAATTTTGGTTGGATTGGATTTTGTTTATTTATAGAGGATTTTAACCATCTTGGTCATTCTTCCTCTTTAGTTTTAATATTGAGGAGTTTGGATAGCCTCTGAAAAATAGTAAGATCGTATCAAAATCGTTGTAAAATCGTGAAAAATTTTCGATGCGTATCTACATCATAAATAAAATTATACATTTACAACAACTTTAACCATACGTAATACGAATTCTATTTTAACAACGTAGTTCATCCATCCAAACTTTATAAGTTTTGAAAATTATGCAAATATCGAATGTTTGCTATGTACATTTTTGCTAAGCTTTATCAGAAAAGAGTATATTTATGAAAATAAAACCGAATCCAAATATATTTAAATTGGCATCTTGCTCTGTATTTATGACCATCAATAATGAAAAACTGTACAGAATTTACAGTTGGGTAGTAAAATTCAACTAGAACCGGTTTGGTACTAACAAGTCTCTCAGTCTCATATTTATTCTATTTTTCCAATAAAGCTAAATTTGTAAAAACATGCGAGTAACGAAAAGATGATTATTAAGATGGATCCATGCTGAGGTTGCTAGAATTTTTTTCAACACGTATCCGGGCCGGAAAAATTTGGACTTTTTTTTATCTAAAAACTGGAAGAATCCGGGCATTTCATTTCAAAATTGTCGACAAAAAATCCAGGCAATATCAATAACAAATCAAAAACAAATAAAATTAGTTTTTTTATTATTTAAAATCGTATTTTAGGCTCCCACATGATTATTTTTATATAACTTTCGGAAAAAATATCGTTTTGGATGCATAAACAACAAAATTTTACAATACAATTTATTTTTTTTTATCGATTTGGCAAACAAATGAACAAATCCGAGCATCTAACCGAACTTTTCCCAAATCTTGTGTAAAATATCCAAGCAAACCCGGATTAAACCGGGCAATCTAGCAAGCTTAATCTTTACTCGATGTGACCTAGGCAAAGGTATTTATAGCGTTTTCAAAAATCGGTTTTTCTATTACTCCAGAACAATTTGATTTTTTTGGCCCGCCAGCCAATCTCATTTATGAAATTTAGCCCGCCTGTTGAAAATGTTGGCCACCCATGTAATAAAGTATTCAAATCACCTAATTTTTTATTGGCATTTTAGATCTAGGTCCAATTAAGGGTACCAGTCCAGTACCAAAATAGGAGCAGTAGGTTCAAAGTAGGAAATTTCAATCATCCATATCTTTGTATATCGATTGAAAACGGCGAAACCGAGGATTAAAAAAATCATTTTATAATTTATAGTTTGGCATCCTTACTGTTTTACAGGGACCGACAAAAAACACAAACACAGCACAGTACATATCGTGCAACACAAATCCTGGAGTGCTGACACATAAATTTTCGTGTGCGACACTTCGGTTTGGCACAGCACTTCAATTGTGTTGTGCTGCATCAAATCAACACGACACAGTTCCCAGTTGTGTCGTGTCGAGAAGAACACAGTTGTGCTTAGCACGCAACACAGTGTGTTTTACGAGCAAGGCTATTTTAACCCGTCGCGCTTAATTAGACAGCATTTCTCCGTATTTTACCTACATGGCGAAGTTCTTCACTCACATTGTGTCGAGAAAGAAGCTTGAAAGCAAACGAAAAAAATCTATCCAGTTCGCCTGCTGGCAGATTTGCCACAATTAAAATCTCATCGTTTCGGGACCGGCACACGAACACACTGTGTCGTCAACTGTGTCGGATTTTGTGTCGCATGCAGTACTGTGCTGTGTTGCGGCCGACACGCAACAAAAGAAGATCAACACAGACACAGCACAGTTTCGTCTCGGATGTGCTGTGTCCAGTGCTGCAATTTTCTGAAAGCACAAAATGAGAATGACTTTGAATTTCTATCAGTGTAGAAAGCTCAAGCTGACATGAATGGAGCCGAGACGTCAACAAATTCGAAAGCTTCTGATCGGCTCAGTCATTCTCATGCTTTCGTCAAGCTTTGTCGATATAGCTGTCAGTCAGTTGAAAGCTTATTCGTGAACCAGGACAAACTTGTTTCGCTCGGCTGCTACGATAGCGATTTTCGCTCTTTGTATTCGATCAGTGAATGCAGCTTTGGCATTCAATCAGTGTCAGCAAAAGTTGCTGATAATTTCGGTAGACATTTGTTTTTGCCATTTTTGCAATTGGAATTTGAAATGAAAACACGATTTGTAAACCGCTATGACTAAGCGATTTTTCCGATGAGGGACGGGTGGCTTCGTAGGTTAGAAATTTTTTACTGATGTAGAATTTACTAAAACTTTCTCAAGGGTAGTATTTTAGCGACAATGACTTGAATGACAAAATATATTGTCTATTTTTATGACGAATTATCTGCACATAGTGGTTTTTTACTAACCTTCTTTTAGTTTTGCTCAGATCATCTTTGTGATAAATAAAATGACTACCTCATGAATTAATCAATTTTATTGCATTCAGATTATTTTACTAGCAAATCCATAAGTATTCCATAGTACTAACCTGCAATCGTAATTGGTTTTGATAAGTTTCAGGATAAAAATTTAAAAACAAAATGTTGAGAAGTTCAACAAATTTCAATATAAAAAAGTGACATTGCATGCAAGTGACCGACTACTCACATAAAAACGCAATTTTGAAAGGTTTTTTCATAATTAATTTCATCGTTGATTGTTGTGAATCTGTGAACATAGTTTCTTCCGCAAGCCTAGCGAATCGATTCGCCCAAGCTTTGTCACCATTCGACTAAACTTAATGATATTGAAATGAAGCTTTCATCACTATCAGCATTGTTTGCCTGAAACTGAAAATGAAGATTTGCTAATCTCATGAACCTGCAAAGAGCCTGAATGTATACTAACAATCGATGTCTCCGATTGATGAATGAGTGGGCAGAGTGCTTTCGGGATTGAGCTTTCTGTTCATTCTCGTATGAATCCAGTTGGAATTGAACTGACCGATACACTGCAATAAATTCAATTGAATATTGAAAGCTGACACTGAAAATTTGCAGCACTGGCTGTGTCATCAAATTGTGTTGCACTTACTGTGTTCGTGCTGTTTTCGGTCCCTGCTTTTTTATGGACGCAACCTGAAAACCTCATCAGAAATCGCTATATCCCTCTTGTTTCTCAATCGATTTGTATGAAATTTATAGTTTAAGAAACCTCGTAACTTAAATGTATTTCTCTAACAATATTTAGCTACAACACTTAAGTTATCACTAATCACTAATCGTACTGCCACAGCCAGAACTTATGTCTGAGTCCCGAAGAATAAAACAAATTTGTTATTATTCTTTTTGTCTTTCATCATGCTTTCAATTACGTTAACATGAAAACAATAAAATAATTAAAAACATGAAATGGTCGGGCCTACTGTGGAGCAGAGAACGCAGAGACATCAGGAACAAGGAGAAAGAAGAAGCGTGGACCACCAGTACCATACGCTCCGAGGGGCATTACGTTGGAAGCAAATAAGCTAAAAAAGTGCTCCTTGTTGATAATGGAACCTATAGAATATGACCCATCCTTCAGCGGTTGCAAATGAGTTATTTAAAACACAGAAATCATAAAACATTACAAATAATCAGTGTGGATAAGAAATTAGTAATTTTAATAATTTTTATTCAACGCATCTGTATTAAATAGATTTCTGTGTTCCCTCATTTCTGGTCGTTGACCAAGGATATAGCGCCTTTACTCGCTCTTGAAAATAGAGAAGAACAAAATAAAACATTAGTAGACACAGGACCTTTCGAGCCCTTTAAGAGCTCAAAAGTTTTATTTCATAAATTCAGCCAGATAAAAAAGTATTTGACTAATTGAATTTTCTGTAAATTGAACAAGTAAGCAGACCTTTCAGAAATAAATTATTGCAGTAATTCAAATTATAATATGTGGTGTGGTAATGTTATTAAATTGTGAATTTTCAAAATAAATGAGTAGCTGCTAGGAATGTTCATTGATAATGCGCTTTATCAAATATAATAACACAATGTAAATTCAAACAATTATGAACTTAAATGAAACAGTTGGCATGTTTATCCATAGTGATGAAAATAATAGTTAAAGCTGAATAATGATAAATTCAGATTATGTGAAATGAATTTTGTATTATGATTATAATGCGTTGAATCTTCGTATCATCGTATGAAATTATAAAAGATTAATAATTCTAATTTTTTCCTGAACTTTTACTGTTAAACTGTGTCGTGTAAACCCGCATACGTTAATACCATATGCTGAATTGTCCGTATTATTCTCATCTGATTACGTTTATAGTAACGTGCACATCGTTTCATGGTTTAATGTGTCTCTGCTAAAACGGATGAAATACTATTTCTGGAAGATTCTAAGAATCTTCTAAATACCGAATCGATAAATTTAGCAACGCGCTGGAATGATAAAAAACTATTCCTGGAAGATACAATTAACGATCCTTGAAATAATTTGAGGTTTTTTGCAACACGCCTTAAGTTCTTTGCTGTCACGTCAACACACGTGGTTTATTTCGTGAAAAAACCCCAGGCAAAGTTCGGGTCAATCTTGGAAATCTGGAAAGGGAGAAGGTCGGATCATTAGGCAACGGAGCTAGCTTTGCCGGTAATGGTGAGTATCCTTAAATATTCATTTAATACTTGGATATGAGTAAAAATTAATGCTTCTTTCAAAACAATGTTCTTTCAGGGGCGGCAATTGGAGGCCACGGAAAATCACCGGAGGAAGATGGCGAGTTTTGGCATTCTATCGCCCAAGAAGCGTGGCAAATTCAAGGACAATCAAGCACCACCACTGGAAAACCGCGGAACAGCCACAGCGTCAAACAGAAGTTGGATCGCGCGACCGAAACTCAGTGTTTGTGGTAAATTTTGTAACACCGGCAGCTTCAAAACAGAACCGACATATATGTATATGATTATTTTTATGTGAGAGTGCTATTGAAAAGTTATTAGAAAAATTGCATAATTGTTAATTGTGTTCGCTATAAAATGTATGAAATAAAAAAAAATGTGTGAAATAATGTTTTTCTTTTAATTTGAAAATTTGACTTCAATAAGATAGAATAACCGAAACCCCAGTATGATTTTGAATATTTTCATGATTAGTTCACGATACGCGGTATCATCATCATTTTATAATTGGATCATTAGATGAAGATAACACGAATAATCAAACCGTTTGAGAACGAGTAGAAAAAAGCAAAAAAAATGAATGGTTACTCTACTTAACGACCAGTTCGCTGTATCGTAAGGTGCGTTCAAACGATTCCATGTCATGGAAAAAAGACTACCATAATCGTACATTAATAATCCAAAACTATAAAGCTGATCTTTCGTGTGTCTTAGGAAGAAGATAATGGAAATCGTTATTGTATAATACTGATTTATGCGGGAAGAAAGCATAACACCACGTTGAAATTGAAATAAAACCAGTCAAGAGCGAATATGGAAAAGTTAAATTGGAAGTTCCTCACCAAATGCTGCAAGGCAACGCTTGCTGTGATGATGTTCGCCTTCTTCCAGTAGTTCTGCATCGGGGCTTCCTGGTTCGCGAACATGTTTGGATTCAGTGCTGCAGACCAGTGTCATTGTATCATTAAAAAAGAAGCATTGATACTGTCCCACCAAAAATATCATTAAATGAATGTGTCTCAAACATTTGCACGTGTGTAAGCCACTTCATTTTTCCCAAGATGCAGCACTTAACGCAATCTATGCCACTCAATCGTTTTCCGAATAACACTCAAGCCGGGGGAGCGGGGGAGCAATAATTTAGACACTCAGGCTTTGCTCTTTTTTTAAGAACTCTACCAAACTGTATTTTAATTTTTCACTCCACAATTAACTTATCAAAAACCTCCCTTCACTTCATCCAACAACCGCATCGTCAGCCAATGGTAAGGTCGCCGTGCTTAATTTTTCTTCACATAAATTTCAAATCAATAACCGTTGTGCAAAAATAGCTCCAGCTTGATTCTTCAAATATCACTCCACGTATCAATTTTGGGATTTGCTTCTCATAGTTCTTTTTTCTCGGGGCGCTAACTTAAATCGAACTGAATCTTATGGCATTCGAACCGCTATTTCATGCTCCCCAAAGAGCCTTGAATATATAAAAATTAATCAAAAAAAACACGTAGGAAACTTCTGCCGAGCATTTAAACAAAGATTTTCACTATTTCACTTCAAGTTTCCTATTTAAACGATAAATGAATTCTTAGCTACAACACTTAAGTTATAAGACTTAAATATCCACAAAAACATGCTTCGAAAAAAGAAATTTTCTGAAAAATTTCACTTTGAGTCCTACAAAGCTGAAGTTAGGAGCTGAAAGTACGTTGCGCATAAAGATATATTTTTTGAATTTTTTTAGGATCATGACCACAAAAATGTAAAAAAGTGGTGTCACAATTGTACTTTTCAATCGATGAACTGAAAAATGGCAAATCAATTCAGTTTACACCTCGGTACCGGTAACCAATTCTTATATTTGGTTTCGACACTTGGAAAATGCTTGATAAATGTCTGATCAACATGAAATATTCACGAAAACTCCGGTTTGGGGATCCAGCGAAAATAAATTTAAAAAAGTTCAAATATCAAAAAGAGAAAATTGTTTATTCTAATTTCATATCATTTGCACCAAAAATATCATTTGCACCAATTTATTGCATTGTTATAAGAATTCAGGATATTATAGTGGGTAATTTAAAAACAGAAATGCTCAGAGTAAAAAAAAACATCGAAAGTTTTGAGAAAGTTATAAATCGAATTTCAAATCGAGGACTGCAAATTATAGTAGCTTTGCCAAATATCGTAATCAACCAATTAAAAAAGTAATCGACCAAAATTCAAGTGTGAACTGATAAGTTGTATCGGCAAATATGAAGAAAGGTTTAAGAAATACATGGTTTGATTCGCTGTAAAATAA
The DNA here is from genome assembly GCF_029784155.1 of Uranotaenia lowii. NCBI lineage: Eukaryota > Metazoa > Arthropoda > Insecta > Diptera > Culicidae > Uranotaenia > Uranotaenia lowii. The sequence goes on along the minus strand of NC_073692.1, from coordinate 181,424,382 downwards.
AAAAAAGTGACACAATAAACGAAGGGAAAATGTTGTGTTATTAATTGTAAAGTAAGCATTTCAGATTGACGGATTTATCTGTATTTGACCGGGTTTTCATTGAAAAATTTGAAAGATGTACGATTTTCTACACTTTCCTCAATTTCGGTAATCTAAATTGCATTTTGCTCAGATTTGCTTTTGGGTTTCGATTCGAGAAAAATTGGAATTAAATCTACAGATTTTTCAAGATTTTCTAGAAAAAAGACAAACATATTTGACTGGTTTGGATCCGTGCTTCAAAAATTAAGGAGCTCTTACACAAAGGGCCCTCCTGAACTGCTACAAATGTAAAATTTTCGAGCCAGGGGCACCGATATTTACTATTTTATTTAACGTATCAATACAGATTTAAAATTTTTATTTCCAATTCTGGTTCCCTATAACCAAAAGTAGTGTGATTTTAACTATGTTATATTTTCTTCCTCGGGGGACCCGGGGCAATTGCTCCCGTTACCCCTCTCCCCCTCCCTTAATCCGGCTAAGCCAACATCACTGTTTAAAATTGCGATATTTTTAAAATATTTGTTTTATACTAACAAGGATTTTTTGGAAGCTCCAAGAATGCTTTAAAATCCTATCGTATGAACTGCATGGAGAGAAAACAAATATCTCAATCTCTGTATCTTTTTTGTGAGACATTTGACTTCAGAAATTGTACTTGACATTTTACGTGCTAAATTATTTTCATTTTAAGCTTTTGTGGACAGCTGCGACTGCAAATATAAACCCACAATATAACCATTAACGCAACATATAATACAGAATTTGTAGAATATGCTCGAAATTCAAAATAAAAAATTGATTGACGGTCGAAATGAAAACCCGTGTACAAATTTCTGTGTTCAAATACATAGCAACTAAATTATCGCTAAATTTTAAAAAAAAATCTATTCTCCTGTCGTCTGATCCAAAATTTGAAATCGGTAATCGATTTTCCGTCCTGTAAAACTTCCGTACCTGAATTTTCGTCGTTAACAGATAAACAGTAACAACAATCATTGCAAATATATTCAAAAGTCAATACAAAGGAGTTATACAAACCGGATTTTCGATTCCTGTATTCAAATTTTAAATCAAACGACCGAAAAAGGGCTCCTTCAGTTCGAATCAATTTCTCGTCTTTTCAAACTTTCGTGTTTAAATTTTCGTCTCGATCCGAAATATAGTAACGTCAATATACCAAAAACAATGAACAGTTATATGGACGAACCCTACCATTTTTGGTTCTTATCTAATGCATAATAAAGTTAATCGCGAAAACAGTGAATCGCTATTACGACCCCTTTTACCGACCCCATACAAAAAAATTATTACCTGATATCAATTGCTCATTTCTAGAAACTTTAGAATTTAAATACAGACCCCGTTCGATTTTGGCAACACGCCCCTACATTTTGTGTTGCCAAAATCGAAAGGTTTTTTTTCTCATCTTGTTTTTCAGTTTTTTTTTACAAAATAGCTATTATTATTATCAAAAACGTTATTTTTAGTCCATTACCGAAAAATTGTAGTCATTTTTTTATTTTTTCATCATGTTTTTGATGCATTTTGCACTTTTCTTGTTTTGTTTATAATGTGTTTTATATTATCATATTTTGTGTTTTTGTCATTCTTCATATCATTTGTTAGTTGTTTTTTGTCATATTCAATCTTTTTACAAATTTCTTTTTTAACTTTTTGAATTTTTCATCTTTTTGTTCACAATTTTTTTAAAAATCTGAGTTTTTATAATTGCATATGATCACCATTTCAGAACATAGAAACGTATTTATGGTGTTTGTCTTAATTAAATTATAACGAAAACTAAATGGAAATCTTGTTTCTAAAAACCGGATGATGCCAAAATCGAATGTTGCCAAAAACGAACGGGGTCTGTATATTATTCCTATTTAGACGGAGTGGAAATCATTTTCAAAGATTTGTCTAACATCATTTTTTACAGTTTTTGAAACTTTCTAATGTCATAATGTAACAAAATAAATCTGTAATAAGTTAAAAAGATGAAAATCGCTCAAATAGCTATCTGCAATAATTCTTGGTGGGTTTGTAATATAGCTTAGTTTTTTTTTTTTTTAATCTCAATGGAAAATAATTTCCTTTGAAGACATTCATTATACTATATTTACTATTACACTATTTATTATTTTTTGCTAATTTTATCAAGTTATGTTCAATAATTTAATAAGATTAAAATACAAACTACTTAGTTGGCAAGTCAGTTGCCTCCCGAGCCGATGTCTGCAAGTTCGAACCCAAGAGTAAACATCGAACAAGGTTCTGCCGCATAAGTTTTTCAATAACTGTCCGCCAATCGCAACGTTGATATGAAGTTCCGAATGCCATAAAATTGGTAGAACGACTATAATCGAAGCAAAAAAATCAAATCTTGGTATGTTTATAAAATAAATCATAACTCATAATTTTTTTTTAACTTATTTAATTTGATTTCATAATAACTCGTTTTTAATTCAAAGTCCATGTGTGCTCAGTCGTTTTTATTCCACCACCAGCAGAATCTGTTAGAAGTTATACTGATATTCCTAGCCTTGCTCTTGAGATATATGTACAAATGTACGTCGCCAGCTCGGGACGCACCCAGGCTAGGATAGGATAGGCGCTAGGAGAAAAGGAGCTTTACCCCCTTTTTCCACCGTAGTAGTGTATGTGCAACACGAGACTAGAGTTTTTTCTCGCCGGTTTTCTTTTGTGCATTCTATTTTCCACCTTCAACCTCGAACTCGTTTCCTCAAATTCGGCTTTCGGTGCTCTTGATCTCAAAACTTTCTATGTAGTGACCCAACTCCCAAGCTGTCAAAGTATGTGAGCCAGAGATCCGCACGAATGCTCCCATACTCCTAAATCCAAAACCCCCAACTTGTCCTTGTATACATATAAAGTATATTGCCTTAACGAGGACTCCACGCGTGTAGAAAAACGTTTTCTGGCAAATTCGCCTCTCTCTGTTTTTATGCACGTGTTTCTATGTTTCTCTCATAAATAAGACGTTTTTTGCATGCTCCACTCTCTGACCCGCTCTGGGCTGACACCGGCTCGCTCCAACTCCAAACCCAGAACGGAACGTAGCTGACGAAGGCCATGTGGTTGCTCTTCGCCAGTTCCATGGGATCCCCACACCTTCAACGACGACAACGGATGAGCAGAAAATATTCCTTCAAAGAGACAACACTCGGTGCTTCTGTTCCATGTTCCCGGTTTTCGATTGTGAATGCCATTAACTTTTTTAGCTCTTGCTTTTTCCATACACTTTCTATACAAACGACGCACCCACACACCGACGAGGATGAACGGCAGCATCGTCGTCATCCGACGTTCTCGACGGCCCATGCGGTGGCCAACCATGTGGGTCTGCTACAATCATCCCCCCTTACCCCATACACAATCACTCGCTCCTAACGGCCAGGCGGCGCGGCGCGGCGGCTTTCTCGAAGCAAATAGGTTCGTATCGAACGGACGGACCACATGTTTCTTCCTTTCCCGCGCTTTAATTTATGATTTTGCCACCGCCGCGCCGCCACTGAGAGCAGCATAATCGTCTAGCGAAACGATGGACGGTGGAAAAGTGTCGAGGACGTGCCTCCCAACAACATGATATTTGGTGGTGCTGCTTCGCCGATACTTTGTCCGGCAACCCCCCACGCCACTTGAAGTTCGGATGTTGTTTTTTCGGAGGTTTTGTTGTGTCTTGTCTCTAGGTTCGTTACTGTTTCGCACTAGTAGTGTCTTGTTTATCCGCATGCAACAGAACATCATCCGTTAGTTGAGGGTGGTTCATAAAATACGTAACAATCCAAGGGAAGTAGATGACCGACAAGGGTGTTGTTTCTCTTCTGTTTTTTTTTTGTAAATTGAAAACTGCGGATTTTTCTCGCTAAATTTTACCTTTTTTCATTTATCTAGCAAAGAGGTGAATTTTACCTTTTTCGCATTCACCTTATTTAAAAGGTACCTCGTTTGGCTAGTTTCTTCTATAAAAAAACACAAAAAAAAATCATTCAAAAATTGATATTTTTTCAGATGAATAGGAACTTTTACCCTATAATTAGTTTTGGAATGTATCATCATGTCCAAAAAATCATTGTTGAGGCAAGACCAGACCACGGTCACCTTCTTCGCGTGCTTCCGAGCCACTATGGTCACTGAATCGTCCTGCATTGGTTAACACGTTCATGCCTTTCTCCGTTCGACTAATCCGGTTAGGTCTGGCTTTCCCGGAATGATATCTGGGATGCCCCAGAATGACATGGAAAACACTTCGCAACACTGTGAGCCAATTTTTAACATAAGAAATGTTTGATTATGAGAACCAGCACAACTTAATAAAATCCAAGAAAATGTTTACCGTTCTGTTCCGATTTTCACATATTGGGCACGAAGCAAACTTGTTCCTGAATGACAAAACAGCTAACCTCGATAAATGGGTTTGGCAAATATTTTTTTTGTCATGAATTGTACCGTTTTGTTTAGCTAAATCTAGGTCAACTTCACCTCGCTACGCGGTAAGGTTTTCCCTTTTTGTATTTACTTTCTTTCTAGGTGAATTGTACCTTTTTATTCATCTCAATACAGGTAAATTGTACCTAGTTACGAGGTAAGGTTTACCTTTTTTGGAATTTCCTTTTTTGGAATTTCCTTTTTTCTTGGTGATTTGTACCTTTTTTCCAGCTCGATTCAGGTAAACTTTACCTCGCTAAGAGGTGAGTTTCACTTCGAAGAGGTAGAAGTTACCTTTTTGGTTTACACGAGCGTTCAGCTTACTATCTCGGTAAACTTTACCTTTTATTACTTTCCGTGTATAAATTGATCCTCACATCTTCTCAACTAAAAAAATATTTTTTTGGGAAAGACCTCTACAACTAGTTGTTAGATCTTTTGTATATAGTGCTACCCCGCGTTATTTCTTTTTACTATAGATATGCTTCCAGATACTCTGCCAATATTGATAAGTGCCAGTTGAACACTGGTTGAGCATATTATGAGTACACACATATGTTTGATCCTGAGTGCAACCTTACATTATCATGGTACACTCATAAGAAATCCTAAGTGCAATGGTATATTCCCTTGAAAGATCTATACATATCTATGTATTCGAACGTACATGCTTCTAGAAGTGACTTCTAGCATGCTTAAATTGCTAAAACTGCCAACCTCCAGGAGAAATACTATGTATGCCATGACCGAGATTCGATCTCATGACCTTTTGCCTAAAAGACTTACGCTCTAACCTCTTACAAAAAGCCGCTGGCCACCAAAATATTTAGATTTTTTTTATTCAGGATTATACACAATACCAAAAGTTTTCACATAACATGAATCGTAACAATGTGGAATATTACTCCATAGACAACGAGGTGATTATTAACAGGCATTTAACATCAACCAGGCAAAACATAAAAACATGAAGAAAAAAATCCTAAAATTAAGAAGGGAACCAATTATTCAGTTTTGGTTACGTTTGAACATTGAATAAATATTTGTTTAACCTTTTAGTATAAAAAACTGAGAAATTTTGTTCATATGCACCCCACTTGACTCTACCTAAACATTTGCAGAGGTATTAAAGCCGCATGGATATTCTACAGTATAGAAGTAGATTTTTAATCTAGTTCTTGTGATTCAAAAATAATTTTTTTTTCTTGTATGTTTACTCATTTCTGCAAACGTACATACAGATTTACTGAAGTATATTGCATTTGCAACTCTTGTTTTCTCCGTAGTTGTTGGTTTATTCATGAATCATACTAATGTGTGTATTGTACATTGAGAAATTTTCAATTGTGCTTATAGTGAATTCTTCATAAGCAAAATTCTAAATTAAAAATAAAACATATGTCTGGGCATTTCAAATCTCGTTTCCGAAAATAAAGATAAACACAATATGCAGGTCACCGAGGGTTAGTGAAGTGTACGCGGCAGAGTGCAATTAATTAAGTTCACCTCCAAAAAGAGTGAAAAAACTGGGACAATTTCTCTTAAAGCATCATTATCTTTAAAGCTGCGGCTATTTATTACTTCTGGGGATCGCAGTCATAAGAAGTCTAGCGCTCGTCCGCTCATCTGGTCTGCTCAATCCCGAACCGGAGGTAACCGAAAAACTTCCATAGTGGGTACTTACTTCAGGCAGGCGACAAAAAACGAAACTTTTCAGCGTTCACTTAGGAGTAGCGAGCTCCCCGGCAGAAACGATTACTCTTCGGCGGGCGTTTGGAGTTGAGGTTATGTACATTAGTGCAGGGACTTCTCGGCGTCTGATGGCCAAGCTGGGGATGCTGGTGGAAGCGGTCCCAAAGCGTAGGAGCATCCGAGTAAAAAACGCATCTTAGTCTCCGCGCGGATCGGATGATGGGATGTTCAGCGCTTTTTTTTTCGGGTGTCTCTTACTCCGCGCTGCAAACGTTATTCCAAAGTACATTCTAGTGTACCTTCCCTTAACGCGAAAGGTACAAAAAGTCGAGTCGAATTAACCGTTAATGAGAATTAAAGAGAAACTCATCATTATTAGGAACCGACAACGACGACCGTGAGGAGGCCACTTGGACACAGCAGGTCGGACCCATCATCATCATCATTTCGGAACATCATATAACCCAAAAAGGTCATAACTGGTGGTCGATCTGTGTTTGTGTGAATCTGGCTGTCTGGCTATCTGGCTATCGGATGAGTTAAAAAAAATAAAGAGCGTCAATTATTCGTACATATCTATAGCTTATCATTTGATTTTAAACCAGAAGGTTTGTCCTATTTCTTTAAAATTTGAAATATGCTGTTAGAGCTTATTTTGATAAATGCTTGAATTCGATGAAAATGGAAACTACAAAAATTTGCAATTGCATTGCACAAGAACTCAATCGAATCCATTAACATAAATCAATTCAAGTCAGTAGATAATATGGGAAAATTTAGTTTACCATAAACATAATTAAACTTTCAATAATGCGTCTCTATAATCAAACAATCAATCATTCAACCTATTGATTTCCTATTCCAGAAACCAGCCCTCGAAACATTAAATTATCTTCTTATCAAAAATGTAAAGAAGTTTCCAGTTGAAAATTTCTTTGCAAAAAAGAGTAAAATTTTGGTAAAAGCTACAAAAGTTAATACTTAATTTTAATCATTCCCTATCATACTTACAAAACGATATAAAGGAAACACTAATCTTATCGTAATCTGAATTGAAACCCTGTTCCATACTGAAAGCCAATTTCGACATCATTTTCAAGTTGATTTCAAATATCAACTTGACGACAAAAACTATACGACCTCAATCATCTTTCTTCCGTTTTCTTGTTTGACGGTGAAGAGACTGAAAAAAAGTGTCACGTTTTGATGTAGTCCTTCCAATATATCAATTTATCATTAGGCATTCATAAGTGATGAGCAATTAAGGTTGATCGACAGCAGGTTTAAGCCTGAGTAGTTTTGCTTTTTTCGATAATATTGTTGAAAAAAAACCTGTTAATGTTTTCAGCTTATTTGATATGATTCATTGAAATCACACTTTATGACGCTCCAACATGCCTTGTTCAGATTCTCAAACTGATTTAGTATTTAGCTTTGATCTTAGTTATGCTGCGTAAATGTCAACAATGATTTCTAAAATGGATAATTCATTTAATTTTAAACCTCACTTCCCATTGAGAAAACTACAAAAACTCACTTTCGGTTTTCGAAAAATCTATTGTTATTGCAGAGCTTTCATAGAACTAGCTAATTTACATATTGAAAAAAATACAGCATTTTAAGGCTTTGACGTTCATTAGATGTTATTACTCACCGCGCCTTATTGCAACTTTTTCGAGCTCAATGCCCCCCTGTGTAGCTTTTGGCTTTATGTTGTTGTGAGACGTAACTCAAAAGGTTATTATAAGTGTGAAAATGGTCTATTTTGATTCAATAATGTCAAACGATTCTTCATGTTCCAAATTATATTTTGTGATTTTTCAGATTTTTAGAAATTTATTTATATGGAAAATAACAAAATAACGACTTGAAAGCGGGTTTTCTCGAAATAAGGTACTGCTTAAAACCTCCAGGAAACACTTTATTCTATGTAATGCTTATTTGACAATTACTTGAAATTATTGATTAGTTTGTTATGATATCAAATCATATATCTTGAATTTTGGTTAACAAAATTATATATTCACCAATAATTTGAATTATTAAATACAATCAAATGAAAACACGAAAAAACAGTAATAAAGAATTATGAGGAGGTTGCGCCCACTGGACAAGGACTTGAAATAAAGTATACTCCCGTGGGCTTTTCCCTGCTCATAAAAAAAATATTACTGTCAAACCGATGAAATGACATAAAAATAGTATTATTTTTTATATTCGAATTAAAATCCTGTTCAAAGTCGGGTCTCTTTTTTCTGTTCAGCAGATTTTTTTAAAACCATACATTTGAAAAATTATAAAGCATTGTAATCTAAAATTACTTATTGGCCAGTGGAGGGCCATCATCATCATCATCATCATCATTTAGTATAACCCTAAATATTCTTACATAACGAGATCAACATGTAGAGTGTATACAAAATCTGTGACAATTTAAAAAAAAATCTTAAAGATACATTTTTAGATATAAAAAAAATTATTGAGAAACTTGAATAAAAATTTGCTTCCAGCTATGTGAAACTAGAGATATTTTTGTCTCGAATTTGGAACATCAGGCTATAACGTAACAAAGATTACTAGTAAATGAGCTATTAGCAAAAGAAAGTGTCCCATTTCTCCAGAACCTAGCTTTATTCTAAGTAATCTAATGTTCAATCTAATGATCCTTTTTCATGTTCATATTTTTTTTCTATTTTTTTCTTTCAGCAAATTGGCCGTATTTGATGGCAAAAAAGCAATTCGAGGAGGAATTCCGTTTGTGTTTCGTAAGTATAAATAATTCAGTACCTGACATGGCGTTTACATAAGTTGATTCGATTTGATTGTTTCTCAAATAAAATCGCTTATTAGTCCGCTACTTTGACACTAATGTTGACCAATTTATTTTCTCACGAGATTTCTGGTGAAGTAACGGATAAACATAGTCCACTAGGTGCAACTATTGAAGCAAGGATGCTAATGAATTTTATTTTCCACAATGTGATGGAGTTTGTTTATCCGTAAATTCTCCAAAAATTATGTTAGAAAGAAAATATACCAAAAAAATGTAGCGGACTTATTAGCGATCAGCGTTTTTAATGCCGGCCGCTGCCAAAGCGTACAAATTATCTCAAAGTTGGCGGATTAAGAAAGTTGATTTATCAGCCTTTCTCCCAAATGCACATTTTGCTTGCAGCTGGGGGTAAAACGCCCACGTTAAGAAGAATCTTTTATAACACGTAATTGAAGAATGCAATCCAGAAAATGCGACAAAAGTTTTGAAAAGGGGACTGTTCTTCACCATAAATATATACACTGGAACACTTAATCAATAGGGTAACGAACCTATTTTGGACCGCTTTGGGAAGTGGCTAAGCTATTTTCTGGAATAAAAAAGCATATGTTACAATTTTCTACTGCTTTATCCGTTCATCCGTTCATTGGTATTTTACCAAGCTTTTCTATCGAAAAATATCGTCGTTTGCTGCAATGCAACAAGATTTAAGCCTAAAAACACGTTTTTTCACTCATTACTTTGGTCAGTATTTTGGACCACCATGTTTCTATTTTGGACCACCTTTTGGACCTATTTTAGACCACCCTAAACTACTATATTTCGACAGCGATTGATGCGCAATTATGCGAATTATTCAGATAATTTTGTCTTTTCTTATTGTTACAGACTAGTCCAGTTTTGTTTGTTCGATATGAATAGAGTATAAACAGTAAAATTCCTGTTGTTCCTGTGTTCCTGTGTTCCAAATGTTAAGAAAATTCTGACAGCACACTCAAATCTCGACGAAATTTGTTCAGCAGCATACTGGCCAGTTGGCTTATCTTTAGGCTCAATTTTCAGAACGCAAATCTCCTTCAGGCGACCCAATGATAAGTTGAGAAAGTCTGACATCATGAACATCGCGAAATCAATTGATGCATTTTGACTTCAAAAACCTTAGTGGATTTGGTTTGGCTTCAGTTCTGTAGATAGCTTTAAAAAGATAAAAATGTGCGAGATTTATGCTATCTTTCTAGTCATCTAAATGCCAGATTTTTTTCATAAAAATTCAGTTTTAAGTATGATACTAACTATGTTCTAGGATAAAATGTATCGTTGGAGTAATTTTCCAACAGTTTTTTTTTAAATTGCATAACCACAGGGGCTGAAAAATTAGATTTTTAGTACTTTATCGCTAATAAAATTTACATATTTCAATTACCTTTTCCCAAATTTTGAAACATATATAGCTATAATTGAATATATTATTTGATAAAATTGTTCTAGTATTAACTGAGATATTTCAACTGTTAATAAAATTAAACTCGTTACATATTTGCCGATTTGTTGTCGTTTTTTTCCAAACCCCTCCTTTAGACGGGTTTTATATTTCGTTTCTTCTACCTACCCAAGTTTTTTTTCCTCGAAAATCATGCCTAAATACACTTATTTTACTGGCAGTCCTAAATGGTTGACACTTTTAGACCAAACTTTCAATAATTTTTCAATAAACAATGACTTAATAAAAAAAAATTGGTGCAAGTACAAGTTTTCATGTTTTGAGACTTCTTTAAGCTGAAGCTTTTAACAACTACTTATCAAACAGTTGCCATTGATGTAGATTGTTAGATTAACGTGATTCAAAGCATAGTGCACAAAAAGTAAGTTAAAACTATGATTGACTTGGTTTTGTGCCGATTAAAGTGAACCTTGTCTAATGGCGAGTTTGGGCTTTGGCGAGTTGGTTAAATAAAACATGCTTAAATTCCAAATTTGATTCATAATGAGTGATTGAAATAGTGTGCATAATTCTTTCATATCGTCGTAGAACGTCTTATTACGTTCATGAACATTTAACAGCAAGTTTTATACCCAGGTTATGTTGAGTGGTCCAAAATAAGTTCCTAAGGAATATATTAGGACCTATTTTCGAAATAGGTCAAATTGCTATTAAAACCAGTTATTTTGGTTTTTCGAGCTTGCAAAATAGTTTTCACGTGTTTTATCATAGTTGTGAACATATTTGTATTTGTAAAATTCATCACAGCTATGCAGCAAACCTCTTGAAAGTTGACTCCAATAATGGCACGTCCTCCTGAAATGGCCCTGATTCGGTCCAACTGTGAAAAATCAAAACTTTATTTTCAATTTTCTCTCCGTTATCAGCTTACTTAAATAAAATTTAAGATGTTATTAGAATCATAAGAAGTAGCTTTGACCAAATATAATAATAGTAGGAATATTCCTCACTCCCCAGAAACTTGAAGGTCACATGAAACGCGCCTCCATGTGAGGAAAGTTCTTACGAACATGAATAAATGCTATCGAGAAGACCTAAGTTGCCTTAGACTAAATTTCGAAAGCTTCTGGCGAAAACTGTTAAGCTCATTATCACCAAAACTTTTTGTCTCGATCTGATAATTATACTAAATACAACACAAGTATATCTACTATTTTTTTCATAATATCTTTCATGATAAGTAAGTTGACTTCGTTAATAAATTTAATACTCAAAATATGATTTTGATTTATCGGTTCAACACGTTTTGGAGTTAGCATAGCATAGCATAGCATAGCATAGCATAGCATAGCATAGCATAGGGTGACTACACACATCTTGCATTGGCTGATACACGAGGTACAACTGATAATCAAGAGCAACGCAAGATGCCAAAATGAGTATCTGGATTCAATATTCATTCCAAGTGTTGCTCTTGAAGATCAGTGTGGTACCATGATGCACACCGTGACAAGTCAATGTAATCATATAAGGGATTATCTGAAACAGCAAAAATAACTCTTTAGGTGCAGAGAACTCATACGACCCATAAAGCAGTTTCAGAAAGGAATGGAAGGGATGTTTTAGTGGGAAATCCTACATGGCAAATAGGATTGACAAAATATGTTTAAATATAATCAAAATAAAATGAAACAATCTCACCAAAGTCCATTGATAGGCGATGAGGGAAGGAGGCAGCGTGGGTTGATTTCTATTTGATGGTCCTGTTGCACTAATGATGATAATCTCTGCACCTTCCAGTCACTGTTGTTTGATAATCCAGCAAGTGCTTATGGATAATTTTTCGGGATTTGAGTGCTTCTTTTCTTCTGCTGATTTTTTTAACACAATCGTCACTGTTATCCTTACACAGATTTCAAAAAAGAAGCTTCTGAACAGATAAAAATCACAATACATTCACGAAAACAAACGAGAAAATTTCGAGGTCGGAAAAAACACATCCGTCCTCTAGCAGTGCTTGCTTTGATCTTCCGGTTCAACATGTTTTGGAGTTTTCAAAAAATCAGATGTGCCTAAATGAAAAGTATTAAAAAGAGCTAATTCTACACGAAGAATGTGTTCCTTTTCCAATTTATTCATTTTTAGAGATGATTTTTATTAACCAAACGTGCTCCAGATAATAATAATAATAATGATGATGTGGCCATCAATAAATCTCAAATCATATTGTAGAGTAGATTTTAAGATCAATCTACTTAGTAAATTGTTGCCTTCTTATGAATTCATTTCTGAAATATTCAGTATTATTCAAAAGGTGAAATTTCCATCAATGATTGTTCCAATTCAAATGACATTAGAATCTCAAATTGTAGATTTATTAGCATACTCCGTCAGTCGGGACCTTTTTTCCATTCGGCAGAAAACAACACAAATTGAGAACCATAGCAACATACTTTGCTACACGAAGAAAAGTTAGAGTAGGCTGAAATTCCTATGTTGATAATAAAACATAAACACAATTTTCTGCGTGTTCATAGAAATGCAAGTTCAAACACGAACTTTTGTAGCTAAAACGCGAACCAACGGTTTATGGAAAGAATGTTCAGAGTTTCCTCAGTACCTCAATGCTTGGAATTTCCTTCTTGTAAGAACTTTCTCCAGGAGGTGGTGCTGATATACATGTCCTTGCTGAAGTATATGAAGCATGCTGAGAGTTACCAATGTTGATTATAATATGTTTGCTTTAACTGTATTTGTTCAAATTTTTTATGAATAACATAATTTATGAGAGGAATATTGGCAAAAAGCTACAAGGTGGTCCAAAATAAGTACCCGGTCGAAAATAAGTTCGTTACCCTAATATAAGTCTTAATAGTAAAATTGTGAAAGGCTCTCTAAAGTATGATTTCCATTTCGTTAGGGGCAAAGTGCGCAACATTTATTACGTGTTTATTGATTTAAGTACCCCCAAGAGTGTTTGACAGGTCAAAACACTTGTATTTTACTTAACAGATTGAAAAATGTATTGCTATGCACAGTGTTGCCGGATATACTTACGTTCCTGTGAAAAGTTAATTAAATCTTCGTGAAATTAAGGAATTTTTTATATTTCCGTATATAATAAAGTTATGTTTTCCAATTTAACGTAGAAATTTTTTTTAAAGTATTGTGATGAAAATTGAATGAATTTGAACATATATGAAACATGCTTAAAGATAAGCGGACATGGCGCACTTTGCTTTGAATTAGAGATTTTTCGCCTTTAGATGCCGTTATTCCTTACGAGAAACATTTAAAAATTACAAGAAATACTCCTACAAAACGAAGAATTTTCGTTTTTTGTCAAATTAACGTGATATAACAAACTTAAGAGGTCCACAAATGTTTATGAGCGCATAAAAGTGTAAATAGAAAAAACTGGCATTTTCAGAAATGTTGAAACACTGATTGTGGCGCATTTTGCCCGCTCTGCGCACTTTGTACCTAGTTCCCCTACCTACTTTCTCTATGATATATTCATTTTGAAATCTGAACAAGGATAGAACATTGCTCGAATATCCAAAAGTTCCACAGACCTTGCCCTAAAAAACTTACTCAACACTTGCAAGAACGCATGCATTTCAGCAAAAATATTAATTTCTTGAGTCTTATAGTTTCCGTCAAGCTAGATAGACGTGTTTATCTTGAAGTGCGTTCGTTTCCTTTGTTGCAACCTACAAGGTCAAGCTATTGTTTGCTTTGCATAGAAAGTGATCTGAAGACCTCATTTGTTCGAGGAGATATATAGCGTTTTTCATCGGTCGGTCTTGTGTATCGAATAGAGTGGACTAGGTCCACTGACTATAACCCCGCCATGGCGAGTAAATCGCCTGGCGATGCGCCATATGCCTCAGGAAGTAGACTACCACCTTTCATGACAAGTGCTAAAAGTGATGGGATCACGAGAGTCCTTCTATTACGTGCTAAGCCAATACCGGATAAAGAAAATGATCAACCTGACCTCCCTGCAAATCCTTTCCTGATCGCTCGCTCCATCGAGGCTGCAATTGGTTACAACAACAGAATGTTGGTATCCGCAAATAGAGAAGCTCGAGGTTCTCGATACGTGTTACGAACCCAATCTCCACTAGCCTATCGAGAGTTGCTGAAGATGACCCATCTAACTGATGAATGCAAAACAGAGGTAGAAGTACTAGATCACCCAACTTTGAATTTCGTGCAAGGAGTTGTCTTTGATTACGATACAGTTGATCTCGCAGAATCAGACCTACTTGAAGAACTCAAATCTGAAGGTGTCACTACTGTCCGGAGGATCACTAAGAAATTAGCCGATGGTAAATCTACGAACACCCCTCTGCTCATCCTCACTTTTCGTGGAACCGAACGTCCGGAACACATACGATTTGGCATGTTAAGAGTAAATGTTCGGCCATATTATCCCAGCGTTTTGATATGCCGCAACTGCGCAGCTTATGGACACTCTAGCAAGCGTTGCACCAGTTCGGCGGTATGTATGAACTGCTCTCAGAAACACCAAATAGTTGAACATCAGAATTGTCCAAATCCATCTTTCTGCAATCACTGCTCTGGCGCCCATTCGCCGGTCAGTAAGGTCTGTCCAGTTTTCCGCAAGGAAGAAGCGGTGATCCGGCTCAGAGTAGATAGAGGACTCTCATATAACGAAGCGAAATCAGAAGTTGAAAAAGCCACTGCAAAACCAACATACGCCAGTAAACTACAGCAACGTTTGGACCAAAGTTTGGATAAAGACCGAGAAATCCAGCTCCCACGTGACGAGCTTAAAAAGATACGAGAACAGATGGCAGACTACCTGTCGATGAAAAAGGAACTCGAATCTTTGAAAAAACACCATGAAAGCATACCTCTTACACAGGAATCATCTGTGATAAATCTTGACCACTTCGTTACCCCCAAACCAAGGTTATCACGCGTAGACTCCGGAAAAAATCAGTCCAGGAGAACATCCGATCAAGGCGCAACATCTCACCAGTCATCTCCCAAACAATCTCGTACAGGAATGCACCGAAGTACAAGTAGGAAGCGTACTATGTATACCTCCCCAACATCTCAAGCTAACGTCAAAAGACAGAATCAAACCACTAAAGTCCTTAGGGAAAGTAACACTGACCTAGACGATGATGATTTTGACATAAGCTAGTTTCATATCCTCCTATCCGGTATCGACATCTGCAATGGCCCTGGACATTCTAACGATTATATAATGGATAATAACGAACTTAAGAAAAAAATGGATAACGACCAACGCAACGAAACAGGACAAATATTCTTGGATACGCTAACACACTCCGGAGCCGAATGGCAAGAAAACAATGAAAATATAAGCGATTGCAGAGTTCCAGCAACCAGGCCCTTCCCTGTGTCAGCCCTGCCACGAAATGTCCCGGTTAGAACCGATGAGCTTCGGGCAGCTGCTGACACTGGGAGCCTGACTCAACCCCAGGCAAGTATATCAAACAATTTTGCTGTGAACTTGTATGCTTCCCAATCTTCCAAACAAACGTGTAGGACTTCCACTACCAGAGTAACCACATCGAAAAACGGAACCGAATCACGAAACCATCACCGAAATGATATCCCGATTTTAAATAGTAGCAGAGTTCCAGCCATCAGGTCTGTCCCTTTGTCAGCACTGTCGAGTGAGGCTTCGGCTTTCTTGGCAGATGGTGACATAGGGAGCCTGAACCACTCTCAGGCAAGTACCTCATGTATATCTCCTGTGTTTCCGCTCGCTGTTTCTTCTTCCAATTTAACAGATTATGGAACGCCAGTACCACAGACATCATCTAGCACCTTTGCCATGCAGTGGAATATAAGCGGTCTTCGTACACACCGCACCGAACTTCAAATCCTATTGGCAGAATTTCAACCATCCCTAGTTTGCCTACAAGAAACAAATCTGTTCGAAAATTCTACGGCCCCGAATATTATTGGAAACAACTACAATTTGCTACTTGGACCATGCTCTACCCATGGCAGGCAAGGAGTGGGTTTGGCAGTAAAAGAGGGTGTACCTTTCGAAAGACTGCACTTACAAACTGACATTCAAGCTGTAGCTATTCGAATCTACACACCATTCGAATTGACGGTGGTGTCCGTTTACCTCCCACCAACTTTTGATAATGCTGTAGATAGTCTTGAAGAACTTCTGGATGAATTACCTACACCTGTGATCCTTCTCGGCGACCTCAATGCCTATCACACAGCTTGGGGCAGTGTGATTCCAAGATCATCAAACCATGGTCGTAGGCGCGGAAATGCAATACTTCGACTTGCTATTAACAATAATATGATTGTATTGAACAGCGGCTCTCACACCCGGATTGATCCAGCCACTGGAAAATCTCAAGCATTAGATGTAACCCTTTGCTCCGCATCTATATCATCAAAATTCGTATGGAATGTTCATACAGACCTGGCTAACAGTGATCATTTTCCTACTTTTGTGGATTTGATTGGTTCTTCTAATATTATAAAATGTAACAGACGATGGATTTACGACCGGGCCGATTGGGTTAAATTTGAGCAGCTTGCTAGCGAAAATCTCAATCCAGACTACCCTCTCAGCGTCTCCGAATTCTCCGAAAAATTAATCGAAGTAGCCTCAGCAAGTGTCCCTAGAACCAGTGGTTTAGTTAGTAAAAAAGCGTGCCTTGGTGGAATCAAACCGTTGCTCGGGCCATCAAACTCAGAAGGAAATTACTAAGAGCTCTGCGGAAGCTAGACGAAAACGATCCTAGAAAAAAATTTGCTTTAAAATCATTTCAACAGGCTCGGTCAGCTAGTCGGAAAGCAATTTTTGAGGCAAAACAAAAAAGTTGGGAACAGTTTGTTCAAGATATTAACCCTGATACACCAATGGCAAACATTTGGAACAGCATCAACCGACTACAAGGGAAAAAATCAGCTAAAACAATTGTTTTACATTTACCCAATGGTCCATCCAACGATGGTTCACTTGTAACAAACGCCCTAGCAGACGAGTATGAAAGAAGGTTCTCTGATTCAAATTATTCAGACTCATTTATCAGAAAAAGGAATAAAACAGCAAACATGAATAATCAGAACATTTCAATCAACTCTTCGTCACGATATAACATAGATTTCACAACTGACGAGCTTCTATTCGCACTAAAACGCAGATGTGGGAAGTCAACAGGACCTGACAACATAGGGTACCCGTTATTGCAACATTTACCAGCATCTTCGAAATGTTGCTTGCTAAACATGTTCAATGAAGTTTGGCAAAGTGGTGTATTCCCATCTGAATGGAAAGAAGGTATAGTCATCCCCATCCCTAAAGCTGATGGAATACTCAGCAAACCAGAAGGATATCGCCCTATCACGCTTCTTAGCTGCTTAGGTAAACTTTTCGAACGGCTGATAAATCGCCGTCTAGTAGCAGAACTTGAAAAATGCAACCGCCTAGATAGGAAACAACATGCTTTCAGAACTGGCAGTGGGATAGACACTTACCTTTCACAACTCGAACCTTTAGTTACGCACGAACCAGATGAACACGTTGAAATGATAGCTCTTGACATTTCAAAAGCTTATGACACTACCTGTAGACACACGATTATTCGAACACTGAAAAAATGGAAGATTTCTGGGCGGATGCTTAATATGTTAACAAGTTTCATGAGCGACCGAACATTTCGTGTTGCTTCTAACGGTACAACCTCAAACTTAAGAACGGCCCAAAATGGTGTCCCACAAGGCTCAATCTTAGCGGTAAGCTTGTTTCTAATTGCAATGCAACCTATCTTTTCAGTTATCCCAACAAATGTACAAATACTTTTGTACGCAGACGATGTGCTTCTCGTGGCAAAGGGAAAAAACTCTGGTGAAGTACGAAGACAACTAAGAAATGCCGTCAAAGCAGTGAATGGCTGGGCTTCAAATGTTGGTTTCTGTATAGCTCCAAAAAAATGCAATTTGATGCACTTATGCGATATTCCTCACCGTAAACGCGGCCGCGCTATTAAAATAAATGGCATCACCATTCCACGTGTTCGTAAAATGAAATTATTGGGAATTGTTTTTGATCAGAACATGAATTTTTTGCAACACTTCTCTGCTGTAAAAGAGAGCTGTATTAAAAGACTCAACGTCCTAAAAATACTAGGTAGTCGTCTAAAAAGAAGCAACCGTAATACGCTGATCAATGTCGGGGAATCTATCGTTGTTTCCAAATTGCTTTTCGGAATAGTCTTAACAAGTTTGCGCCTTGATGACATGGAGAGGATCTTGAGCCCGGTGTATAACCAGATGATTCGTCTAGCCTCCGGTGCTTTCCGCACAAGCCCTGTTGACTCAATCATGGCAGAGGCAGGTCGGCTTACCTTTAGACATAAAATGATAGAGCGCCTTTCTGTAACGACAGTCCGGATGCTGGAAAAAGGGGTGAGAAGTAACGATTGTTTATAAGCGCCTTGCATAGACAACTATATGCGACGGAAAGTTAAAGCAGGTAATCCAAGCCTTCAAGTGGTTACGTATTTCAACGAAATGATAGAAACGAAATATGGGAATTACCACCTTAAGTACACTGATGGATCCAAACTTGGTGATGACATCGGATCAGCTGTTGTTGGATGGGAGGTAGAACTATGTTGCTCGCTTCCAAAATCATGCAGTATCTTTTCTGCAGAGGCGTATGCTCTTAAAATTGCAGCTGAGAATTCTCAACCACGTACTATTATTTTCACGGACTCGGCAAGTTGTATCGACGCCCTGACGAAAGGACACACAAGACACCCTTGGATATTAGATGCCGAAAAGGCCTTGGTCGAAAACAACGCGACTGTTGCTTGGGTTCCCGGTCACTGTAGCATTCCAGGAAACGAGAAAGCTGACTACTGGGCAAACGAAGGAAGGAAAAAAACCCCAGTAACTATACCTGTTCCAGCAGCAGACGCTATCCGTTCGATTAAAACCTGGATAAAAGAAGCATGGCAAGCAAAGTGGAATCAATCAAACAACCTTTTGCGACGTGTGAAACCAGACGTCTATGCTCATACTGACAGAAAATGTGCATCCGAACAACGATTATTAACACGACTACGAATTGGTCATACAAGGTTGACCCACAGCTTCTTAATGGAACGATCAACACCACCAAATTGCACCTTTTGCGGAGTTCGATTAACGGTTCAACACATACTGGTTGATTGTCGAGGATATGACGAGGCCCGCCTTGCATGTGGAATGTAAGCAGGTTCTGTTTTTGACATTCTTTTGAGTAGGTCAGACAAAGAAGATAATGTTATAAAATTCATTAAATTATGTAAACTTACGGATAAGCTATGAATTGTAAACTTAAACTGTTTAGACATGAAAGCCATATTAATGGTAAAATGTCTTTAATCTTAATAATAATAATAATTAATTTCTTATTTTTTAGACACGAATGCCATAATGCTGGTAAAGCGTCAAAAATAAAACCTAAAAAAAAGTTATTTCTTATCGAAAGACTCATAATCAAGCTGGAAAGGTCTTTTGGGCCTTCCTGTCAGATGCCTTTAAAAAAAATTAAATTCTTTTGCTTTGAATTTCAAAATATCAAGCTTCGTCATATGACCGTAAATAGAGCAAACCCGAAGCAATCGACCATGTGCGCGCTCGGCTAAACCCCAAGTCAATGGGTGGTGATAGAGAAACAACAGAGAGATCAATAGTGGGCCAAGAACACATCCTAGATACACATGGAGGGTATCGATAGAAGATCCAGCAGTCGACCAATGGAGCTCGACATGCACGCATGCAGGAGCCTATTTCGTCACGCTCACAGTGGTGTAAATGGCTAACGCGCCGTTGTTCTGAAGAGGAAATTGCGGGTTCAAGTCCCGTCGGTGAGACGCTTGTATATTTTTCGAAAAAAATCATTATCAATATTTACGGCTTATGTTCTTTCTTTCTTAGATATCTCATGTTTTTCTAATACTTTCCATCACCTTTGAAAATTTTAAAAATATTCACTATTATTTTCATTGAAAATAACATCTACTAGCAATGTGGCATAACCCTTAAACATGCGTATGTCGCTAAACCACCTTTTTAACTTCCAAGATGCGTTTAGAGATCAAAAGAATGCTCAAAGGAGAAACTCTTTTCAATTCCCTAAGGTACCATTCACTCAGCCAAACGTGAACTTTCAATTTTTTATTTCTTAGATTATCTAAGATTATAGAATGTTGAACTAATCTGACCTTTTTTATGTTTTCTTAGCACAATTCGGCCCATGGAACTTCGGTCCTCAGCACGGGTTCGCCCGAGTTGTGCGGTGGAGTCTGGAACGAGCCCCGGAACGGCTTCCTAGCGGTGATGTTGAAGCCGTTTTCAGTCTCATGGACAACGAAATCACACGATCCATGTGGAACTACCCGTATGTTTCGATTATTTCACCGATTTGATAAAGTAAAGTTAACTCCTTTCTCTGTAATTTTTTTAAAGATTTCGCATCACATATCGGTTGATACTGCGGGAGAAAGAGCTGCACTTCCACATCGGCGTGTACAATCCTAGCAAAGACCTAACCTTCTCCTTCAATCTGCTGCTGCACACCTATCTTAAGGTTCCGGACGTGCGCCGGTGTCAGATCACTGGACTGCACGCGTGCACCTTCATCGATAAGGTTCGTATTAAACATGCTCGTTTTAAAGGGGAATGTTTGATTTAAAAAATTGCAATCCTTCAGACACGAGATGGTGCCATCTATCAGGAGGGCCGAGACGTAGTCACAATCAACGAATGGACGGATCGGATCTACCAGCACACACCCCAAGAGCACATCATCACTAATGTTGTTTCCGGACGGAAGATGCGTCTTCAGAAGTATAACTTCCCCGATACTGGTGAGTACGATTGAACAAATTGTATCAAATGGCGATTGTAACAAATCGTTAAGGCTGCATGTAATGATTGATTTCGTATTTGAATCTACCCTGCAGTTGTATGGAACCCGTGGATGGAAAAGGCTCGTGAATGTCAGGACTTTGGCGATGACGAGTACCCTAACATGATCTGCGTCGAAGCAGGCCACGTTTCATCCCCTGTCATCCTCCTGCCCGGTACCGCGTTCGAGGCGAGCCAAATACTTCAGGTAAACGTTCTCTTCCCCAGTTTCAGCTATCAACCCAACTAACGTACGTCTACCAATTCTACAGGTTATGTGAGTAGAAACCCAGGGAGGTGCTGTGACCCGCAGTAAAGGTTCCTCCCGAGCAAAATCTAAGAAGAGTAAGCAACAGAACCAGCAAAATCAGCAAAACCAGCAGCAACAGCAAGCTCAGCAATCAAGCAACCAGCAACAAAATCCACCAGCAAATCAAAGCAGCACTCAGAATCAAAGCAGTCATCAGCAACAGCAGGCAGCTCAACAGCAACAAGCAGCGGCACAACAGCAACAACAGCAGCAACAGCAACAGCAATTACAGCAGGCAGCACAACAGCAACAGCAGCAACAACAGCAACAAGCAACGCTTCAACAACAGCAGCAGCAGTTGGCAACGAATGCAGCAGCTTTATGGCAAGTTCCGGCAGCAGCAGCAGCTGCGGCCGCCTGCTGGAACAACTATGCCAATTTTCAGACGGCCGGAGTGCTGGCATTCAAGATGCCACCGTCCTGTGGGGGTCTTTGCGGTCCCCAGAACAACTGTGAGCTATGTTCGCTGAACTCCAACTGAGTAAAGCTGGAAACCGCCGACGAGGTCGAAGGAGATGACAGCGAAGAGAGATTGCTAGCTGAATTGTCCGATGAATTAGATGAATGTGAATAATGAATAAATTTAACAAAAATGCTGGTAGGTAGTGCTGGAGATATTTTTACATCATGCTGGTTCCTCCAGCACTGCCCAAAACTAAGGTTGAGAAGGATTTTGCTCAAGAAAATGCAAAATAAGGGTATTTTAATTAATAAGAAAAATCAAATTTATTTTAAAACAAACGCGATCGCTCCGAAAACGAGCATTGCCGAAATTCAGTCTTAACAGATTGTCTCAATACCATTGACATTAAAATGGTTCACAATGAAGCTACCAAGTAGATAGATTTAGTTTTGATATTTTTTTTTTCTAAAATCGTTAGTTGTAAATACTTAGCACACGTACATCGTAGCAAATTAATGAAGCGCAGAATTTCTATTGATTGGCGCAAAATTGTGCCACTGAGGTGAGGTTTTTTAATTTCAAAAATACTTTTTTGCGCTTCGATTATCGAAGGCAACCCTTTTCGTACAACTGAATCTTTCTATCGAACTTTCCTATACAACACATTTGTTTCAAAACCGCTAAGCGGTTGGCTACTTTTATTATAAGTTTGCGCATATGCAAATTTTTTACTAAACTAGAATTTAAAACTTATAGAAATGGAATCAAAAGCTAAATTACACAACCAGAAACTTTAAACAAATTAAACTTACAAAGATAATTGAAACAATTAGAATAGGTAGTTTTAACGACAAGAACGCGGTTGTGGATGAATGCATTTTCTGAAAGGGGTAGCAAAATGTGACAAAACTTAACTAGATCAACCGTATCCGAGATAGACATCCTGAAATGATTAAATTTTATTTTGAAGTCTTTTTTGCCGATTCTTAAGTTATCTTTGCAAATTGTTCAGTAAAACTTTTTCGTAACACAAATGAATGCCACAGTGTATACTACAATCACTCACAGTTCTTCCTTTCTTTGATTTTCCATGTTTCTCTACAATTTTGAAAAATTTATAATTTTTTCACAACTTTCAGTTTGAATCGAGACTTTTATTTTCAATGATTTTCCATAATTCAGGCTCAATTATGATGATATTGAACTAAAATGTTGTAATAAATTTGTTGAAAGCATCTCCTTTACGGATTTTATCGTTTCCTTAAGGTTTTCGTTTCAATTTTCTTTTTTTTTTGTGAAAAAAATCATTAACCTAGTTGTTTTTATCAGAAGGACATAAGGATGTCTTGCGGTGTACTTCAGTAAACAATTTTCGGCCATCATAGTTTAAAGTCCAAGATTTATTGAGAAAGTTAAATATTAAAGTTAAAAGTAAAAAAACACGAGAAATTGTTGCAAATCAGTTTTCTAATTTTCAATAAGAAAGGTTATTGACTGCATTGGGAAAAAAATAACAAAAATGTCTTGGGATTTCGTTACTGCCATATCGTACTGATTTATTTTTGTTTGTTTGCAACGAGCAATCAGGTTATAGAAATTTTGTAGACGTGTTAGCATTATGTTACAAAAAAAGAAAAAAAAATATCTTCACTTACTATAATAGGGGATAGAAATCGAAAACTTCAAATAAATCGGTCGGGTCCTTTGGATATCATCAATCGATAGCGTCTTAAAAAAACTGACTCTTAAAACTGTATACGAATAACGGAATCAATCATTTCAGTGTACATAATGTGAACGAATTCATAAAAAAAACATTTGAATAAAATAAAATCGACGAAGCTGTTGACAGGCATGAGAATAACATTATTTTAACAATTCGGGAGTCTTATTTTTTGAATAAACTGTAAAACTATAAGATATATTTCGTCTTACTGTCACTGTGAAAGAAAATCCCTGGTGATGTCACGGTTTGATCATTTAACTATTAATTTGACCATAGACGTCATGATTCCCATTCAAATTCAAAAAAAAAATTCAAATTGATCCCAGGAGATAATGGTTCCCAATCGAAATGAATCATAGAAAAAACTGTGGATTTTTTTTCAACTGCCTTTGGTACTGGATGCACCACCTTGAACCTTCCTCGAGCATGGATGTCGGAAAAGATGAAAAATGGGATTGCCCAAGCAGACTATGATGTTCGAATGGATAGTAGCATGGTAAAATTAGGCTCCATCACCTAAATGATAGAAATATTTAAGTTTAGTGCATTTTTTTAATTTAATGTTTCGAAGAAAACAGCTTTTTTATTGCTACCCGATAGCAACCATTTTCCTTATTTTGATTTTGCAATAGAAAGTAAGATTGTATTAAAAAATGCAGCCATTTCGAAATATTATTTTGCATTTCTAATTCAAATCGATTTAATGCTTAAACTAAATTTAATTTATCTAAAAGATATTAATTGATATGCATGTTTCATTGTAACTGTAAAATGAAGTTATATGTGGTTTAAGGTGCAAAACTCTGATTTCAAATGATTTTTTAGACAGCTTATTTTATTGTTAGCTGATAGCAACAATTTTCCTTATTTAGGTTTTTTTTATATCAAAAATAATATTTAAAATAAAATAATGCATCCACTTCGAAATATTATTTTGCATTTCTTATTTTATTTGATGAAGGTATGTTAAATTGGGGGGTGGGGGTCAAAACCCCCCAATTTAACATACCTTCATCAAATAATAGTATCCAGAAGGTGGTGAAGGCTGGCCGGATACGCTGGGCGGGACATGTTGCGAGAATGCCGGACGACTGTCCTGCAAAACAGGTGTTCGCTACGAATCCGGTAGGAACAAGACGAGCGGGGGCGCAACGAGCGAGGTGGTTAGACCAAGTGGAGCGTGATCTGGCGAACGTGGGGTGCCCGAGAAATTGGAGAACGGTTGCTATGAACCCAGTGAATTTTAGGAATTATGTTCGGCAAGTTATGTCGGAGACGGAATACTATGTAAATAAAATAATGTTAAATTGGAGGAATACCAAAATCGTTTCACAACTTCACTTACCCCACTAAATCACCTGGAAGAGATTATGGCAATTCCTCTCATAACAGCAATCCGGTGCTTCCCATTACGACGTACGTTGGAGGTTTAATTATAAATTGTTGGAATGAAAATGCAGATTTCCTGCACTTTTTCCATCACCGTACTGAAACCGTACATTTTTACCGATTGGTGTAACTATCGCAATCAGATGAGCTGCTGCTTTCCAAAAAAAATATTTTTAATGTTATGATCACAAGACAAAATCATTTTTTTAATTCACTTACCAGGAAAATCAATAGAATATTTTTCGCTCCGCATTGGTCATGTTTGATTTCTCCGCGTCGTTTTTTTGGCTCGGCGCTGCTGGTTGGCCTGGTAGTTTAACAACTTGAAGATGCAGGAATCAGTGCAAACATTCGCCCCAAACGATTGGTTTTCTCCAAGGAACAATCCGAACACACCGTTACCTAAGTTTTGAATGGAATCGGAATAATAATTTTCCCGCATCCACCTACATCTTAGTGATGGGCCGGGAGATGGATTTGGATTGATAATAACCAGCGAAATCTGCTTACCATCTCGGGGAATCGAACTTTTGATGCCTTGACGGTAGTTTTTCATGTCTAGAAAACAAAATTTTATGTATTGTTATCACATGACGAAATTTCGCTTTTGTTCAAACTACACTTACCGGAAAAAATCACCAGAAATTGTATCAATCTGCCTCTTGCTATACATAATTCCTCCTTGTCGTTCATCTTCAGATTGGTCGGTACTGGCCCGGGAATCGGAAAACTTAAATGCAGTTCCGGTAGAAAATGGCAAAAAGGTGCCCCACACGAATATTTATTGTTGCCTCCCGGTAGCGAACAGACCAGGTCAGTTTTAATGTCACTATCAACAACTGGTGGTAAACGGAACGCACCGGAACCGGAAACAATAGAGCATTTCCTGAGACAGATGGTGGTAGGGTAGCATTCTGTTTTTGTTTTGAAAAATGTAAACAACTACTGGTCGCCATTTTGAACTTGGGAGATTACCACTGTTAAATTATTTCTTCAAAAGATATATTTTTTTCAAATTAACATTACATAACATCAACATTACCTTCAAAGTATGTCATGTCTACAATTTTTAAATTTTAGCTAGTTTAAAAAATTAAGAATTTTGCATAACCATTACTATTGCACCACCAATTTGGTTTCGTTACTATTCGGCCATTGAACATGCGTAGTGTTGTTGTTATTTTTACCCTACCACCAGATGCCGAAAATTGTAAACATGAGAAATCAGCTGTTCGGTTGACAAGTCGGGAAATGCCTTATTACGACTGCACAGATTCGAATGAATCGGAATGGAAAACAAAACTTTTTCCTCGCACCAAAATCGCGACCGATAGAAATGATGAGGGAAAAACAAAACAATAAACGACCGCGGTTTGTACCCAGAATAATTGTTTGAGTCCATGCTACTGCAATTTTTTTTTTGCTGGAAACCAGCAAAATTTTGCTGGTTTTTGTCCCGCTGACTTTCCAGCAAAATTTCCAGCAATTTAAATTGCTGGAAAAACAGCAAACGTTAATGCTGGTTTCCAGCATTTCAAATTGCTGGAAAATCAGCAATCCAGATTGCTGGAAACCAGCTATTTCTTTCAACACAACCGGCAGTATTTAGTATGAAATTTATATTTCAATTCAAAATTACAGTTTAATATTGGCTGTGCATATAATAAGCAAAACAAATTATTTTTATTATTTTCTCCCATTTTTCAATAACGGATTTATTTATTTAAAAAAAAAACCTTTTTTACTACTTTCTAAAACCGGCTCTGGGGTGGCCGCTTTGTGTCGCAGTGTTGATCATCCGCCATCTGTAAAAATAGTTTTGATTAGTATCTTCTGTGGAATATATACCTGTACAATAAAAACTTACCCTTGACTTGATGCCTGGTTGCTAGAATATAAAGGAGAATAAAATAATTATATTAATTTGACCAAAATTTGTGAAATAGAATCTTACCTCAGCGTACGACACAAAAACAAACTCCAAATTGACAACTCGATTGCTGATTTTCCAGCAAACTAGATCAATTGCTGGAAAGTCCAGCAATTTGAAAACCGATTGCTGATTTTTCAGCAAAAATGACAAGAACACAACCGAATGCTGAAAAATCCAGCAATTCGAAAACCGATTACTGGTTTCCAGTAAAAATTTGGATTGCTGAACTTTTCCAGCAATTTTGTTTGCTGGAAATCGAGACAAAAATTTACAGTATACATACAATGAAAGCTTAAAATGAATATTAAGAAAAAAGTTGAAAAAAAATTGTTAACAATTTCAGATCAATGCCTTTCAGAAATTTATACTGAAAAATGTATAGAAGTAAATCATTTGGGCTTGGAGTCCTCTTAAAAAAAAACGATGAGTATTTATAAATATAACAAATTAACAAAAAATAATATCTGTAAATTTTCTTATCAATTTTGATGGAAATCATATAAAAATGTTTGGATTGTATTCCAAATTCATGCTGGTTTCACGAAAAAGACTTCTATTCAAAAAAATATGAGGGTTCTTGAATACAACAAAACATCTGATTAAATCAAAATTTTCTACTCCTATTGAAAATAGAATGATATTCCATACTGTCACAAATCTTTTTTTTTTTCATTGAAAATCTGTTGAAAATGGTTTCAGTTCATTTTAGTTAATTTTGTGTGAGAGCCCCCCTGTAAACACATTTGAACACTTACCACCATCATCACCCCAAAACTTGAATGTGTCACAAATTTGATCAAAATCGTATGGAAATTGATCGAGTTTTGATATATTTTACATTGAATTTGAATGGGACCCTCTCGCTTTGAAACAAAAAGAGTGTCTTTCAATGCAATAAATCATATGAACATTTCAAAACGTGTCATTGATACAACGAACCATCTCATTACGGCATAGTTTCTTTGTAGCAAATTTGATGAAAGTCACATAAAAATTCCAAATTTATAGTCTAGCTTCAGTAGTTTTCGGATCTGTAGATGACAGATAGACGAATACTCTTTTTTTTTATGAAAATAGCTGAAAGTGTGCTTTGCTACACCTTGTATAATTGAATGCTGCAACTTGAGTTTCGAATTGCAATACAGAAGTGATTTATTCTAATTTTCTTGAATATGTAAGACTGGCTGTTAGCCAATCGATAGAAAGTGCAGTGAACCCCTAACAATCCCTAGGGTCGGCACGCTTACCACAAAAATACTACGTTGCAGGGAAGTTCGGGAAATCTAAGGGAAAACTCCTCGGCTTAGCAAATTGGTACCTTTTATTATTTTCGGATTCCACCCACCACTTTCTTACTTCTATCTGACCTTTAGCTGTGTTGCGGGAAAAGTAGCGGGAATGTGCTCCTTCTTCCTCCTTCGGCGTCGAGCTCGGGTTCGTTTAGGTCGGCTTTGAGGTCCGCTGATTCTCGCGGAATGTACCCGGCCCCACCTTGGGTGCTGAACCGGGCACTGTTGGGTCTTCGACGGTAAGCGTGGCAATAACGTACCTGGTCCCACCTTGGGTGCTGAACCAGGTACCGGTGTAGGTCAAACCGACGTTGTAGCGGTTGTCGGTCGACGTTATCGGGCGTCGCGCAAGACGCTCTGGGATTGAGTCAGTTTATAGTTTAACTCAAAACAGCGGGGTCCTATTAATGTTCAGGAACCAATTAGGGGACGGTTATGGGCAACGGTAAAATGGCGTAGGATTACCTGGAGTTCTAATATTGTCTGTCACCAATAGATTTCTTCTGGGACTCTTCTGCGGGTGGTAGTTCCTGTTCCACAATTTTAACGGGAAGAACAAAACACCACACGTTTCTGTATTTAAACTAATTAGAGGATCTCTGAATTTTTGCGTGAGATCTCTGAATGCGTTCGCGAACTAATGGCAAAGTCTATGACCATTTCCGTCTTGACCTGCTTTAACCCCATTACCGTTCATTGCCCTCGTCTGCGTCTGTTTTCGCTTTGCCCGATCATTTCGCCCCTTCGCCAATTCGCTCCATATGCGGCTCACATCTTCCTGCGGTCCTCTGGTGGCGGGTTGTAGAACGAACATTTTCGCTTTGTCGTTCACTGGGTTAGGGTGGGTTTGTGAACTGCCTCACCAAAGAGAAACCCTTAAACCCCACGAACACCACGGCAACGTTATTTAAATAAATTTACAACAAGATCACTGCAACATCCTCCGACAGACTAGCAACGCTTACAAATATTCTTTTCTGTTCTCAAACCCTGACATAAAATTTGTTTTCCAATTATTATTTAGTAGGTCTAAAATTAGGACTCTGTATTCATTTATTCATAAGTTCCTAAATTCTGCCAAAATAAATGTTTTACTTGTATAAAATTGTTCTCCCATGCCAAATTTGGTTCCATTTGCTTGACCAGTTTCCAAGTCATTAAACAAAAGATATGAGAGTCCTTATGAATACCCAAGCAACCAAAAGTCGCGTTTTTACTTAACTCCGAACTCCGAAGTTCACATTTGGCTGAAAAAATGTTTTACGGGAACTTCAGGTGACTCTTGTCGCGTAAAAGTTACTCAGGAACTTCTATCGCCCTTTGAAAGGATAAACTATCGATAACGGAACTTCTAAGCGCATTCAATAGAACTACTTTCAAGAAGGTCGATAACGTTCGCGTAACATTCTAAAACGTACCATTAAGATACTTGAAGGTGTTTTAAAGAACCTATATGGGAATTCTAAGCGACATGTCAAAAATGGCTGTCAATTTCTTGTCATGGTATTTGTTTTGTTTATATCTGTACTGATATTTACCAACACGCAGAAAAAAGACGGGGGGTTAGTTCAACAAAACGTTTTGTTATTTTATTTTGTCTTTTAGATGCTTATTTTTAATTTGTTTTGATGAAAATAACGATTGGAAATAATTACAAAATTTTGCTATTTTTACACGCTCATCCTTTATTACTGGAAATCAAAATTTGATTTGTTTTAAAACCTATAACTAGTCTATTTTTATAAACGTGTGACTTTAAAACGAAAAGTTGAAGAATGAAAAAAGAAGAATAAGAAAAAAAGCATCATCCGAACATCAACAGTAAAAAAAAACTAAACTACAAACGGCCCAAAATGTGGTCACCTAATTAAACCATTTTCCTGGAATTGCCACCGAGAACGAGTCTGGAATCAACACAAAGGAATGATCAGCAGCAGCGGAGTGAAGGAAGTAAAGGCGACAAATGCAATTATTATGCAAAGGCGGCCTCAACTCAGGCCGAAGATCTCAGTCGGAAGGCCTTCCTGGAACATGTGGTAGATATGTCATGAGGATTTAAATATATGAAATGCAAATTGTTGAAATTTATATACATTGATCAAAACAACATTAATGTACTGAGATATTATTTATTCAAGATTATTCATTTGACTTGAATAACCGCATTTTATTAACTAAGCTGATTGATTCAAGCTAACAGTGTAAAAGACAATCATCTCTTCGCGCAATTTGAGTGGTGCCTGTGAGAGAGAAAATATAGATGAATGAATGGGTGAGCGTGAACTGATTGAGCGCAGAAGGTACGGGGATGAACGATGAAAGTCATCCTAGATTCGATTTTGATGGTGAAAGAACAAAAAAAATTACGGAAGGTTTTGTGTGGTCGAAAGATGCAAAGTTGGAATGGAAAAAAAGGTAAAGTCTTTGAATGAAATACTATTTCGAAGGAAAATTGCAACAGTTACCACAGAACAGGACCATAAATTCTTCATTG
This sequence comes from Uranotaenia lowii, assembly GCF_029784155.1. Taxonomy (NCBI): domain Eukaryota; kingdom Metazoa; phylum Arthropoda; class Insecta; order Diptera; family Culicidae; genus Uranotaenia; species Uranotaenia lowii. Next base: position 181,393,503 of record NC_073692.1, on the reverse strand, counting down.
TCACCTTTAACATGCGCAAGCGGTTTGGATCTGGAAAAGCCAAAGTGCTAGAGGAAGCGGAAACTAAACCGGTATTCGCAATTCGGAGGATAGAATGTTTCCGAATGCCAGCGACTATGATGGTGAGTTTGTTTCAATTTATTTGTACTTTGTAAAACAATTTTTTTAATCCACCAGGAAAAAAAATTCAAATGTCCCGACAGCAAGAGGTACTACCATATACGTAGCCTGAGTCCGGCCGATCTGGAAACATCGGGAACGATCACGTACATCATACGGGCCCGTTTAATCATGATTCCGGCTACTGACCATGCAAAATTATATTTTGTCCCTGAGATTATGGTGTTCCCGGTGCTGAAAATGCTGCCCCGTTTAGAAGAAATCTAGGTATATAATTTTATATTTAAAGAATTGAATGATGAATAAAAGTTTATCACCGGTACTTTTTATACGGTTTTTTTCTTATTGAGTTTTTTCGGTGAGTGAAACAACTTTTTTAAATTTTACGTAACGTTTCGGGTTACTTTTCTTCACCCATCATCAGACGTAAAAAATAAAGCAGCACAATTTTATTCTGTTCAGCTGCTTGTCGGTTTGTTTACTGAAACAAACCGACAAGCAGCCGAACAGAATAAAATTGTGCTGCTTTATTTTTTACGTCTGATGATGGGTGAAGAAAAGTAACCCGAAACGTTACGTAAAATTTAAAAAAGTTGTTTCACTCACCGAAAAAACTCAATAAGAAAAAAACCGTATAAAGAATTGAAAGTATATTTATTATAAAATTCAATATTGAATCGTGTATGTTTGATTTAAAAATCAAAAAAATATCTGAAATCAATCCAATACACTAAGGATTTTCAAATTATAAACCAATTAAAATAAAACCCATAATTTTTGTAATTTTTGAACAAAGTAGTTTTGCTAATTTGAAACCATCAGCATTCAGTTACGTTTTACCCAAATTATTTTTATTATTTTGACAACAACTATGGATCACTTTTAAAAAGGGTGTATTTATTTCCAATCAAACGATAACCCGAATAGACTTGCACCGTGAAAAAACCATCAAGTTCATAATCACAAAACCATGAATTTGATGGTTTACACCATGACTTTTACGATCCACGATACCGTGAATATACATTGAAGTTCATAGTTTTCGACCATACATTTCATCGTTTTGGCGAAAATAACCATGAAAAAGGGGTATTGTTATGCAGCGTGACCATGAAAAAAGTGGCAATTTTCCATACATTCGGAAGCTCAAAAATATGAAGTTCATGGTGATAACAGCTTCCACTTTTTCATTGTAAAATCATGAAAATCCGTTTATTTACATTGTTCTAACGAAGATGGAAATCTAGGTTTTTCTATGGTACATAAGTATTGTTTCAACCATGAAATTACATGGTTTACCATGAATTATTTTTGTTTTTATTGATTGGAACTGTTTGCTAAGTTATTACTCATTTCAAGGAATTTTATTCATGATTAGTTGTGCTTTTTAATAAACTTTCATTGAAAAGCACGCCCAATCAGGAATATTATTCCTTAAAACAAGAAATAACTTTAGCAAACTGGTTGATTGAAAAAAGGAATTAAAAAAAAAATTAATTTATTTTTATATTGCTTTAAATGCTTTCTGTTGTTTTTGTAACCGATTACGTAATTCCTATCATTTTATTTTGTTAGGATTTTAAATTAATAAAGTAATTCCTATCAGTCACCGGGATTCAAGCAGGAATTACGTTTTGCAGATTTGTTGCACAGGAACATCGTCGGTATGAATCTGATTAAGGCTCACGTAGTTGTGCACGGGAGCACCCGGCCCCAGGTTCAGATACCGGAAGAATGCGTGAGCAGGTCGCTGTTGATTGCCATCGTCCGCTACCTCGGCCACTGGGTTGTTGTTTTCTAAGCTATTTCAAAATGAGGCATTATTCTCGGCGGGTGCTTGTTCTTGTTACCACAATGTAGAATAAACCGTACTGCAAAAAGACATTTTCGTACATTATAATGTTGAATTTAAAAAAAAAGGTAATTTACCGTTCATAACCTCCAACGGAATTTGCTCGGCTCCGATTGCTCCTACATGGGCGCTCCGGTTGCTGTGGGACGTTGTATTCGGCGATGCCATTGGGGACACCATTTCTACATATTGATCTTTGCTTTTAGGCCGAGAAGCGATAGGGAACACTATTTCGATTATCACGATTGTTGGCAGCTGCTGCTGGTCCTTCGTCGTCTTCGTTCTGTTGCGGTGCATCTGCTCCCTCCGGTTTGGGACCATTAAGTTCATTAATCACTGGTGCTGGTGCTGACGATGGATCTGGAAGTGGACCATTCTCGAATCTCTCAATTGCCGACATCCGCTGATGGGCGGCTTGAACTGGCGCCGGAAGATAAGTAGCATTTGGTTGCTGCTGTTATCCGTATACGTATATGTTGCCGTCACTATATTCACTATAGAGACCAGATCCTTCGCGAGATCGTGCACATTTCCGACGGCTCGATTTTCACTGCCGTCTCCCGGCAGTACCACCCGGGGAACTTTACCGCCATTTTTGGCTGCATGTGGCAGAAGCCGTGGAACAGCATCTATAGAAATAAAAAATAAATGTATTTAAAAAAAACAGATTAAAAAAACATAATTCAGGTTCAAAAGTTACTCACCATCCTAAATATTTCTTCGCTGTTCGCTTTAAAAAATTGACTGCAAAGATTTTTTCGCCAAAATGGCGCGCATTCAAAATGTACACGCTCATCTTGAAGTCCGAGCTATCTAGGTAACACATACAGTGAAATATTATGTATTAACCATTTATTTCATGGTTATTGCCATATTTACGGTAATTTCACAATACAACACAAATTTTACTTTTTGAAGGGATTGAGATTTTACATTGTTTTTCATTGTTAAGACGTAAACCATTGTTATTACAATGTAGAACCATGGTCTTGGTCTATTCGGGCAAGGTTCTCAAGTGACGTAAATATTATAATTTTTGAGCACCACCAAATAAGCTTTTATGACCTTTAAATCAGATTGATCTGAAATGTACGCACTGCAACATGATCTACACATTGTTTCTCAATTTTCAGCATCATAAAATTTTTGATTTTTCACTTGAATCAATTTTAAAACACGTTTTTACTTAAATTTGTTGACTAGGGACATATAGAGCACCATATTATCGAGGCATAATGAGCATTTTCTGCCGTTGAATCTAGCAGCGAATTAAAATTGATTTATAGAGCCACACCTTGACTAGTTTCCATCCGACGATTCAGCCTATTGGTAAGGTGTCGGAGAGGTAATTAAAAGACTAGAGTTCGATTTCTGTTCGAGGTGATTTTTTTCCATTTACAATTCATGATCGCTTTTTTTATTGTTACATTTTACGGCTAGAAGCATCATCCTCCAAACAAAGCCCATAATGTATGAGCGTGCGTGAATTGTTTGTATTCTACAAACAGACCTTGATTATTTTGTTATTGCTTTGTTTGATGAATCTACGACAAATCTGACTTCATCGAGTTGAATTCGCTGCTAGATTCCCCGACAGAAAACGCACATCTTGCTCTGATTAATGGTGCTCATACTGCCTCAGGGGGGGTTCTCATTATGCCTCTACAGTGGCTGGTTTTCAGCTTTTTGTAGTATTCGACCAAAAAGCCATTCGACCTCAAGATACAATTCCATTCAGGAAAATACTAAAATGAGATCCTCGCTGGCGAGTCTCTGCGTAACACTCAATAGGGGCTGTCCATTAATGATGTCACGCGAAATTTGGAAAAAATTTACCCCCCCCCTCCCCCCTCCGTCACATATTGTCACAAATTCCGTAACCCCCCTTTTGTATTACGTCACGTTTTCCTAATCCCCCCCCCCCCTGGAGTAAAATTTTCAACTCATAGAAATTTGATTAAAAATGTTGCTTTTTTTAAATTTATCAGTTTTATTCAAAGAATTGAAAAAAAGGTTAACAACTTTTAACAAGCCTTCAATCATTGCTTAAAACACATTTCAATCATGAGTCCAAGGATTATGTTGATGACTTTCCATATCAATGACCAAATATCTATCCAACCATCAAAATCTAGTTCCTCTTCTTCAATCCATTCGCAATCCAAATCTTCTCCACAGGTTAGAATAGCCAAGCAATCCTGTTCACGATTTGCCACAATTTAAGTGGAAAGGACTTTCCTGAGTGTTGCAGTGAAAGTGTTCTTGTGAACTTTCTTATGCTAATAAAATTTACCAAAAGGGATTACGTGAGTATTATTATTCATTAAATGAATGGTGCAAGTATAGTTTTATTGAATTTAGGATAAAATTATTTGTTATTGTTTTGCTGCGTTTTTTTTTGTAATGATAAGTGATGTCACGCTCAAGTTGACCCCCCCCCCCCGTGTCACAAATTGTCACAAAAATCAAAACCCCCTCTCCCCCCCCTAACGCGTGACATCATTTATGGACGGCCCCATAAAAGAATCAGGTCTTCTACTCCTGACTTGCAACCAAACAAGACGTGTGTCCGTTGTTTTATTTTTATTAGAAGAAACCCAAGTTAACAATAATGTTTAAAAATAATATGTTTAACAATTACTCTTTTGAACTTTTACCGGTTACTTCAAGTGGCGACGAGGATGCAGGAGCGGCTAGTTCAAAGTTATTTTTACTTTCGAACTGCCGCATTGTAAGTAGGTTTGGTACTTAAGTGAATTTGAAAGCGTTACTGCTATTAGTGGCTCTGGCCTTTTGAATAGTGGTTTTATTCCTTTCCTATTACACTGTACCATTTTTTACAAAGTTTTTTTTTATCCACGCATAGACGTTTTGATATGGAGACTTTCCATTTGATTTTAAAAATAACATAAAATTTTTTTAGGAAAGCACATTTTTGGCTGTTGAGCACCATTTTGTTTTTTCTTCTCTATTTTTTATGATTTTCGTTTTGTTGTTTTTTTTTTTTCAACAGCTTTGTGTCAAGTGGTGAGTTCCCCACTAAGCTTTTTTTACCAAACTCCTGGGAGCACTGCCATTGCCGGCACTCAACATCCGAAGAAATGTCACGTCAACGATGCTGAGTTTTCTGGACCGCAAAATGCATGTGATTGCATCGACGACAACAGTTTTGTTAAAATGTATCGTGGCAGATTTCTGTCTAGAATTTCTTCGATCAGAGAAGCTTGCTTTTAAAAGTCGAATAATAGTGAGATTTTGCGGTTTGCTGTGCCAGGAGGTGTTTTGCCGTTGTGCCTGGATTTTGCTTTGCTGCTGTTGCGTTTGAAGGAGTGGTTTAGTTTTCGAAGCAAAATTTTGACGTACGTTTACGTTCGCTCAGCGCATAATTTTTTTTTTTTCGTTTGACGATTTTGGAACACCAGTTGAATATCCTGGTGAGTGGTATGTAATTTTGTTACCCTTTCTGTTGTTTTTTATTTTTATAAAAAAAAAACAAATCAGTGAATCCGTTTTGTCTTGCTCAAAGTTTTTTTTTCATCTTGTGTGATATTTCAACAACAACAAAATACAGATCAGCGATTTATAACCAAAAAGTAAAATAACTCGAAGCTTCATAGGTTTTGTTTCTGGAAAGAAGATTCAAAGAAAAGCGGATCCTTTAGAGTACAAGTTTCGGTTTTTCAACAAGATTGAAGTGAAATTTTTCACCAATTTCATTGATTCATGAAATTATTAGGTTTTGCGAAAAAGTTTATTGATTTTGATTTTCCATATTGGTGATTTTGGTTATATTTGCAAATCGTTTAACAAGATGTTTAACGTTATCATTGAAAACATTATTGACATCACGATATTACGATGTTTCGGGTGTGATTTTTATTTGATTGTTTAAACTGGATTTATCACTGATAGTATTTTTAACCTTATTGAAAGGGGAAAATTCATATGAACGTGTTTTACATACCTATACTGACGTTGGAAGCATAAATGTAACATGCCACATTTTGACATACGTGATAATTTGGTTTGTATTACAAAAAAAAAAAATCAATCAGAGCATCATTTAACAAGATATGAGTTGAATTTAAAAAAATAAATGAAGCTATATTATTCCAAAACTGGCAGTTAAGCCTTACGTTATTTAATGGATTCCTTCTGAATGTAAGGAAAAGACGTCCAAAATCATTTAACTTTAATTTTGGAGATGTTATGTTGGCGCAGTTTTTGTTTGATAAGCTCGGTTTTCTACAAATATTTTTCAGGTGTTTTTGGAGCAAAAACACTGTGAGCGGAGCTTCGGCGTCGCATGGACGTCGTGTGAAGAGTGTTAAAGATTCTCTCTGAAAACTAGGACATTTCCCATTTTCCACGATGAGAACTTTGGTAGTTGCAGGAGCAACCCCATGGTCTTTTTCAGCACCGTGATTTTGTACTTTCTGGACATTTTGGTACTCGCTGCGGTCGAAATGAAGGTGGAGGAAATGGATTTCATTCCAAAGATGATTTTGCCATTTTGTAGCTGCTTTGTTTCACCTTTCGGGAGGAGGATACTGCCGCTATTCGCAAGACTGTCCCATATGCATTTTCGTCATTTTTCAGTTTATCTCAAAAATCGTTCAAATACAGTTAGTTCTTCAATTTAGACTAAAAACTTTCATAACTTTGTTCTCAACATATATGAAAAAAATACCAAGTCATGTCTGTCCTATATGAAATAAACCCGCAAAGCTGTCCCATATGTCTATTTATACAGAATGCTTCAAAATTGCTCCTCTAATTTACGTTAATTTTACAAATATTCATACAATGTGTGCGACAAAATAAGCATTCATTGAAATTGCGAAAGTTAGACTGATAAAACAGTACAGTAAAGTTAAAATTAACAATTTCCATAATTTTTACAAGCTAAGTTTAGCCTAATGGGTAAATTCCATTAAACAGTTTTTTTTAATTTCGCATGAAGCTTATTGAATTGTTCTTTGTAAAACATGGAAAATAGTCAGCTACAAAGCCATATTTTTTTGGTATTTGTCATGCTGTTACTTGCTGCTTGGACTTTCATAAAATCTATAAACAAAAATACGCGTTCCTGGTAGCACACGCTTAAGTCATATTGAATTGATTTTTCTCATCAAATATTTGCAGCCAAGATACTTTGCTGTTTCTGATTCAGCATTAATTTAATTTGAAGGTATTTATAGTCTTTCTAAAAAGATAATCGACCGAAAAGCTTTCCAAAATATGATAGTACAGGTTGTTTTATTCATGGAACGTTGTTATTCATTTCATTTTAGACCCACTCAATCTCTTTGACTATCTGAACATGTCATAAACATCGTTTCAAACTTATTTTTATCAGTAAACAACCAGTAAAGTGAATAATACAGCGCAGATAGAGAGAATCAAATGATCAACTGACAAAAGAAAAGCCAAATATGGGACAGCTTTGCGGGTATATTTAATCCGCATGGGAAATATACTCGCAAGGCTGTCTCATCATTATTTTCTCCTCCGCATCAACAACTTCCAAATCAAAAACACATTGGACGAAATTCTACAACAATTATCTTAATATCTGTGATAATCTGTATAAACCAGATTGAATAAACACTTTATATGTTACTTTTAATAAGAGCTTTTATTAGAGAACCTCGGCACTTTTACTCTGCTTGCTTTACTCTAGCCCCACGGTTGTGTCGTACACGTATTAACGATGGGTGCTTCTTCGTAGCCCAGTGGTGATGTTAAATTATGGACTACCACATCTTCCTTTTTCTATAATTTTTTTTTAAAACTCTTACAGTACAAAATCCTTCAGCTTCTCTGGAACCCGCCGAACACGTCGCTCCTTCTCAGTTGTGCTGGTATAACTAGTTTACTCCCACGAACTAAAAGATCCCCAACAAGTCCTAGTTCGTTCCGAAACGGTTCAAATGCTTTTACCTCCGGTCGGGTCCACGATCCAGTCCGTAAAGCTTCGACTACTAGTTGTAATTGTTGATCTGCTTCTACCACGCGTTCTACTTCTCCAACATCCACTGCTACTGATTCCGTGACCGCCAAAATGAGAAACTTGTTATCCTTTTCGAATTCCACCGCGTTTTCATCTTCTACTAGGCGTGAGAACGAGTCTGCTACGTTGCTTGAACCCTTTCTGTATTTAACTTCAAACGTAAACGATTGTAGGCGTAAAACCCATCGTTCTATTCTCGCACACGGTCTGGAATATGGCGAGAAGATAATCTCTAGCGGTTTGTGATCGGTTTCCAATTCGAACTTCCGGCCAATCAAGTAGACCGACAATCGTTCTACCGCCCAAACAATTGCCAAAGCTTCACGCTCCGTTTGGCAGTATCGTTTCTCCGTTGCAGTGAGGCTTTTGCTGGCGTAGCAGATAACACGAGGATCATTATCATTGATGCCTTCAAACTGCACCAGGACCGCGCCTAAGGCCACTGGGGACGCATCCGTGATAACCCTGGTTCGCAAAGAATTGTCGAAGAAATGCTAGATTCGAATGTCGCAGATCATCTTCTTTAATCTTTCAAACGATTGTTGATGACGGTTGTGCCAAACAAACTGTTTGGCAGATTGTGTTAACTCACGTAACGGAGCAGTGGCTGTTGCTAAGTCCGGTAAGAAACGACCGATGTATGTCACCAGTCCGAGAAAACTGCGAACCTCCTCAGCAGTTTTCGGCGCTCGAAATTTCTGCAGGGCTTCTATCTTGCTGGCAGTTGGGCGTATGCCTTCCTCAGATATCACATGTCCCAAGAATTCAATCTCCGTCGTCTTGAATACGCATTTCTTGTGATTCAACAACACTTCTTTCTCCTTGAGTGTTGCTAGAACCTGATGCAATGCTTGGTCATGGTCTTCTTCCGTCCTTCCGAAAATCACGATGTCATCGATATAGTTGATTGTGTTCTCACAACCGGCCAGGATCTGCTCTAACGTCTTCTGAAACATTTCGGGCGCACAGCTCACGCCAAACATCAGCCGCTTGAAACGATACAGACCCTTATGTGTGATGAACGTTGTTATGTCTCGGCAATCTTCTTCGAGTTCCACTTGGTAGTAAGATTCCTTAATATCAAGTCTGCTGAAAAATTTTGCAGCCTTGAGTCGAGGCAGGAAATCTTCTATAGTCGGCATCATGTGGCGTTCTCGTCGTATGGCCTGATTTGCGCGCCTCATGTCTACACATAGACGAAGATCCCCGTTATCTTTTACGATTGTTACTAGGGGTGACACCCATTCGCTAACTCCGGTTACCGGTTCAATGATATCCGTAGCGAGGAGTGTTGACAATTTGTCTTCAATGCGTGTAAGAAGGGCAATAGGTGGACGTCTAACGTGTTGTACCACAGGAGTTATTGTTCTATCGATTGGAATTCTGAGTTTTAGATCTTTAATTTTCGGAAAAGGTCTCTTCTCGTCTACAATTCGGTTCACCCTTGCCTGCATGCTAGGTAAACCAATAGACAACACTCCAAGCTTTGTAGCAGTCAATCGTCCTAGTAATGGTTGTGATCCTCCTTGAACCACATAAAAACAATCCTTTCTTTCAACTCGTTTTCCAGCATCTTCAACGGAAACAACTGCCTCAAACATTCCATCTAAAATTTCATAGAAAAATTCTTATTTCCCCATTAAAACGACAAATTTACTTTAGATACAAACCTACTGTCAATGGCTCTGAATTGCGTCCATATGCACGGAATGTTTGATCTGTTTTCTTGCGAAACTTTTCAACTTTGACTCCGTGAGTTTGCATGTAAGCCCAAGTTCTGTCATCAAGAATATTCTTGGCACTTCCCGAATCGATCAACATTTGAATCATAACTCCTCCCACTTTCACCCATAGAAATTCATCACCATTCCCAATGCTAAAAATGAAATTAGGTGTTTGTGGTTCCTGCTCTTCGTTTTCCCGAACACGCATAACACCATAAGGTTTCGGTTTCTTTGTTCGCCATTCTGGTTTGCTGTCTGCGTTTCTTTTCTGAGGATATGATGTGCGCTGGATCGTACGGCATCTCTTATGGAAATGGCCTACCCTCTTACATTTCCTACATTTCTCATCTTTTGCGGGACACTGAGGGTCATTCCCATAATGGCTCTTTTGGCCGCATCGGTAGCACTCACCGTTTGGGCCTTTCGATGAGCCCTGGATCTTGCACACATTTGAACCGTTGTCTGTCCAATAACTAGAGGTTGAACTATCTGTAGTAGATGAAGCAGTGTTCATCTGCTGCGATTGATACTTAACAGCTTCGTACGAACTGACCATTCGAGTTAGTTCATCCAGTGTTAAGGAGTCTTTCTGTAAAAGTTTCTCTTTGAGTTCAGGCGGTGAAAACAAAATCATCTTGTCGACGACAGCAATGTTCCTACTCTCTTCTTTGGTACTTCCGAAGTCGCATTTCTGAGCTGTCTCGAGTGAACGCCATAAAAATTTTTCCAAAGATTCTTTTTCCATTGGTTTCAAATTCCAATAAGAATTTCTTTCGAAAGCAGCATGTTGCTTGGGAGAAAAATATTCATCGAGTTTCTCTATAGCGATCTTGTATGGGTCAATTTCGTTTTCCTCATCTTCTTCGACATCAGCTCCTGGCAACGAAGAAAATATTTCTTGAACATCAGGGCCGGCTCGAGCTAGGAAAATATTCTTTAGACGAGTTTTGTCCTTTTCTCCATTAGCCGCAGCTATGTATCCGAAATTCCGTTTATACTTTTGCCACTCATCTCGGATGATGTTGTTTGGTATCGACCTAAATTTGAATTGTGGTAGGTCCCATTTGTCCATTTTTCCTGGACCTAACAAAATCAAAAAGTTTTGTTTATTTTTTTTATAATTTCTTTTTTTTTTTTTTAACAATATTTACCTTCAGACACACCGTGTCAGCTTTTCAGATCCGAAATTGAATATCCACAGCCTTTCTACCCGGCTTTCGCTTTTTGGCTTCGGGCCCCGATGCGGTCTTCCTCGACCTGGCGGCAGCCTGTCTAGTTCCGGTCTTCCTTGACCTAACGGCTTCCTGCCTAGTTCCGGTCTTCCTTGACCTAACGGCTTCCTGCCTAGTTCCGGTCTTCCTTGACCTAACGGCTTCCTGCCTAGTTCCGGTCTTTCTTGACCTAACGGCTTCCTGCCTATTTCCGGTCTTAATCTGACCTATGTCGTGCTATGCACCAACACCAGTGTTCGAATCTAATCAAGATTCGCTAAAATAAACGTAACAAAACAAATGGAATTAGATTTCAATTGGATTTTTTTTCTCGAGTCTTAACGACTCCATTTTGTTTGTTCGAAAAACGTTTCAGATTTCGATTTATAAAAACTGTAATTTCATCATTTTTATGATGATTTTTTCGTAAATCTTACCTTTAATACTCTCCAATGTTTATCCGTCGTCGCCAGATGTGATAATCTGTATAAACCGGATTGAATAAACACTTTATATGTTACTTTTAATAAGAGCTTTTATTAGAGAACCTCGGCACTTTTACTCTGCTTGCTTTACTCTAGCCCCACGGTTGTGTCGTACACGTATTAACGATGGGTGCTTCTTCGTAGCCCAGTGGTGATGTTAAATTATGGACTACCACAATATCTGTGAAGAAAAAAGTAGAAAATGTAAAGTTTCAACCGAGAAATCCACGAAAGTTAATAAAATCTTTAAAGCCGTTTTTCTCGATTCGTTGTTTTTGCATATGGGACAGACTTGCCGGCAGCGGCAGGATAGCTGTCAGTGAAAACCTTGGAGCAGTAAAAATGAAAAAAAATCCATAAAGATTTTTGTTAATATTGTACAACCTTTAGATAGATATCGAATTGAATAGTTTATTCAAGTGAATTTTGTATTAGAAAAATACGTTCGAAGAAAAGTTTAAAACAAGATAGTTTTATTAGATTTAATTTAGTTAATGTAGAAACCTTCTATTAAAGGGTGGAGGAATTGTAGTATTCGACCAAATAGCCATTCGACCTCAAGATACAATTCCATTCAGGAAAATACTAAAATGAGATCCTCGCTGGCGAGTCTCTGCGTAACACTCAATAAAAGAATCAGGTCTTCTACTCCTGACTTGCAACCAAACAAGACGTGTGTCCGTTGTTTTATTTTTATTAGAAGAAACCCAAGTTAACAATAATGTTTAAAAATAATATGTTTAACAATTACTCTTTTGAACTTTTACCGGTTACTTCACTTTTGGCAAAATTTTTTAAAATGCATTTTTTAACGTTTTCATCTAGTTTTTCACGTTTCCGCCCGTTAGGGAATAGGCTTTTCAAGTGTCTGAACACAAAACAATAATGTATCCTCCATATTATAGCTATTTTCTATGGTTAAATAAGCGTTTTCCTTAAGGTGGCCATTATGCCCCCATCTCCCCAAAACAATAGTAAAAGTACAAAACGAGTTTGGCTCCTTAAAGTCTTAAGGTATGAACCGTTTCAAAGAAAGAAATAACAAAAAAAATATGAAAACATTTACAAAAAAAAATAAATAATTACAAAAATTTAAAAAATTTAGAAAACTAAATAAATTTTTTTTTTTCATAATTTCTTCATTTGAAACGGCTGATACCTTGAGGCTTTAAGGAGTCAAACTCGTTTTGTATGTTCACAATTTTTAACTTAAAATTACAAAAATGACTAAAATTTAAAAAAAAACAAAAAACTGTTAAAATGACAAAAATTACAACAACTGCAATAACTGCAAAACCTACTCAAATAAAAAAATATAAAAATCTCGCGTGAGCTTTCATTACGTCGTATGAAACATCATGAGAATTCACAGAAAACTGCCGCAACTTAAAAATTTGTATTTCACGTATAGAATATGTTGTCCAGGCCTTGAATATTGTCAATTGAAAGAAGTTGCGACCAGTTTATATCAGTTTTTGTATTTTTTTCGTTATAAAACTGTTTGTTTACATTTTGTTTCATACCCACGTGAGAAATTTAATATTTTTTTTTTTTTAAATTGAAAGAACTTGAAAAGTTCATAAATACCAAAAACAGAAAAATGCATAAATTAAAAAAAATGTTTAAAATAGCAATACCGAGTAAAATTACAAAAAAAAAGAATTGACAAAAAATGTATAGTTGTAGAAATAACAAATTAAAAAACATGACCTTTTTTAATTTTTTTTTTGCATTTCATTTTAACTAGTTTTTATTCCGGTTTTTTTTCAATTATTTTAATGACCAACGCTAGTAACAATTTATGAACCACCTTAAAGAAGAAAAAATGTTTAGGATGCTTCTTTCTTTGAAACGGCAATTTAAGATATACCTTGTTATCATTGAATTTTTAAATAGCTTATTTATTATCAGTGACTTTCTTACGTTGTTCGCTGCGACTTCCGGTTCGTTTTCATAGACAAATCTTTAACACACATGTAGGGGAAGGTGTTCCTAAATTCGCCTAGCGAATTAAATGCACCTGCGCGTCGTTTGACGAAATGGCTGACAAGACAACATATCTAATCAATGCACTTTGAGGGGATACGCTTTATAGGTGATAAGCAAGAAAGAATTTTATTTTATCAACTCAAAAAAAATTAAAAATTCATACAAGGTTTTTAAATTTTTTGATGTAATATTTTGACTTATAAAAAATTATACGTAAATAAGCTCAAGCTTTTGTTTCTTATTCAAATGCACTTAAAAAGTTAAACTATTTTAAGCTTTTACGAAGGTTTCATAATGATTAGAAAGTGCAATAAGAGAGTGTTTTTGTACTCCCCCATCATGTTTGTAAAATGCCTCTATCCTAAAATAACATTAAATAGAACAAATAAATGATTTTTATCAATAAAACTTCGAATCTAAGCACTAATAATTTTGATTAAATCAGTGTTCTGCTTAATAGGCGCATATAGCCCGCTTCTCCCCTACTGTGTAATTTCAGCGTTATTGAGTAAGCTGAAGACTCATTATAGGTTAAGAAAATCGTTCGTGTACAAAAGAAAAACATCGCACCGCTACTGTCAAAAATTTCTGGAAGTCGCCAAAAGACATCGCCGCCCGCAGTCAAAGCCAGCGGTGTCATATATACAGATTTTTCTGTATTATACAGATTTTTCAACGCCAATACAGATAAGATACAGATACAGATTTTTATACAGATTTTTGAACACTAATACAGATTTATACAGTTTTTTTAGAAAATCTAAATCAATTGTTTATGAAACGGTTTCCACGGGCGAACTGAGCTAAATCTTTTAAAACCTTTATCTTTCGAACTGCAGTATACCGCAAATGCTTGCAGCAGCACATATAATTTATCCAGACCATTAACTTCTACAAGTAAGCTTTTGTGAAGACTATAACCATCATTTATTATAGGTTAGTAGGAGCTTTAATAGTCTCTTTTTCTCAACAGCATAACTTTATTGTTTAAACGACGAATGATAGCCCCCCAAACAGAGTACACAAATTTTGATAATAAAATCAGTTTAAAATCTCTTCTCCTTAAGTTTGATATTTATAAAGTAGGGTGGTATTTAAGATTATCACATAAAAAGAGAAAGATTGAGAATCATATAGAAAATTCTTATTTCAGATTCAATTAGATTTGCATCGCCAGTTTTTTAATTCAAAACTCTTTGACTGAATAAAGTAGGAGAACACTTTGAATTTTAAAACAAATTCATTTCTTATACGATATGCAGTATTTTTTTTTAAGCTAGCCCACTTATTGAAACCAGTTTTAGTTCATAAATACAGGAAAAAATCAGGAGTGATGTTTCTTAGACGAAACTTTTCATAGTTAGTCCTAAATGTGCTAAGGATTTAAAAATAAGATTTACAATTTTTATCGATAACACATGGCAGAAAATTTCAAGCAATATAAGAGTAATATAAGCTCTTATTTTAGATATAAATACTAAAAATAGGTTAAAAAATACATTCAATAAATTTATGCGCTGGCAAAACTACATGACAAAGATATAAAAAAAATGTTTCAATTTAGTAATCGATTTTCTCAAGGACCGCGAGTAATTTTGACATTGGAGGAAAAAAGTGATAAAAGTTTCCGTTTTGTCATTTTTGTTCCAATTCAACAAAAAATGGAAATTTTGAACTAAATTTAATGAACAAAATAAATCTTTCATATTTCTTGAGGCACCGTACCAGTAAAAAGGTTTTGAAGACTTCGGCAATGTTGGGAAATAAGTTATAATCATAAATATCAAATTTTCAAAAACTTTTTTGAATGATGCCAGATTTATTATTTAGATATTATTTAATTTTTTAATGCGTTGTTTCTGAAACTAAAATATCTAAGCAAGATTGATTGAATGAAAGACATCAGAAAGGTTTAAAATCTGTTGTACGTATTCATGTAGGTTTATTTTTGGGTTTAAAAAAAAATATTAAAATTTCTTTTTGAAATTGATTGATTTGAATTTAGGAACCCAAAATCTTCCAAAATCAATTAAGTATTAAAACATAGGAAACATAAATGACTTTCCCTTCTGTAACTTTCAATCATAACATGAATTCAATTTTCGTACTTAAATATACATTTTTGAATTTAAAGATTTTAGAAATAAGGTTGGGAAAAATTAGAAAACAGAAATGAGATTCTGAATTGGTTGAATATGAATATGGTTAATTATTTAGAATTATAACTCAAAATCATTGAGCTAAATCTTAAGCATTTTGCCTTCCGATTTAGACAATTAAAAACATAGTTTAAAAGTTTTCTGTATTAAAATGAAAAGATGCTCAACAAAATGCTGTTCAAATGTGACAAACTTTTAAAATTTGTCCTAAGGTTGTTAGGTTGCAGCCAACAAAATTGCATGTTTTCATCTGGCGTGAGTTAATAAGCCTTTAGTAATAATTTTATTTCGCGGCCCTCGAGACCCCAATGTGCGGCCGGCAAAGCCTTTCCGAATTGAATTATTTTCGCAATTTTTGCCTGCGGTAGTTCGTTAGATATCAAAAAATACAAGCCAATAAACCAGAAATAGTTGATACGCGATGACTTGTTTAAATATGTAATTTACGTGTTTCTGTTTGCATTTATCCCTCAATCATTCATATTGGGGACTTTTTTTTTCCAGAAATGTAACATTCAATGTATTTTTCAAAGGGTCCTAATTTTTCTTGAGCGTTTTTAAATTTAAAATCGATAACTAAATGAAAGTCGGCAAACGCAAATTAAAAAAAAAATCGGAAGAATATTTATGAGCACATAATGATGATTTTCATATTTTTGTCAAATATAAAGTTGTATGATAAATTAACTCAGCAGAAATTTTTTTTGAAAACATTATTATTTTATCAAATTGGAAAAAAATGCTAATTTCGTTAGTAATTGAATTAAAACTCAGCATGAAAAGTGCCGGAAAAAAAATTTACATTCATGATAAAACCCTGTATTGTAATTTTGTATTTGATTCATAAAATCTGTGGAAATGTTCTCTGATGTTATACCAAACGTTGACAAATTCAGTCTTTTCACTTGGTAAATAACAATTCATTTTCAAAACGTTAAGATATTTTCTTCAACAGGCCTTCGAAATCTTTTCCCAGTAGCACTAAAGTTTAATCAATAAAATCTATTAAAAAATGCTAAAAAAAAATAAAGAATGTAGACTCTCCTAAAATTTGCTTAGGAATCTGTGAAATTTTTGTTATTCCCAGGATTTCAGCAAATTTGGTTGACACGTTATATTAAAAATGTTTTTCGCGAATTGCAGGAAAAAAATCAGGGCTTCGTAGGGCCAATTTAAATTGTGGATTTTTTTTGGAAATACGTACAGAAAACAGAAATTTAGATCAGTGAGTTTGAACCACAAAAATAAAAAAAAATATATATCTCTAGTTTTTTAGTTATTGCTGTGATATAGATACATAGCTCCAGAAGACTTTTAAAGAAAGTAATGAGTAGATACCGCCAGTTAAGATAAAAATGATTATTATATGGAAAGGCGTTAAACGTGTTTGTGCATCGTACGTTTTTAAGGAAAAATGTGATGCAAATGATGTCTATGTTAGGAAGAACGAATGTTTGCGAAGAAGTTAAAGTTAATTGAAAAACTATATTTTCAAAGATTTAAAATAAATGATTTGAAATAAAAAAAATCGCTTAAAATTTGTAATTATTATTTTTTTATTATCTAGCAAATCTTTTTGTTATTATCTATAGAGTTCGATAAATGATTTACGAGTTTTATTTCATATTAGGGGAGGCCGCCGAGAATATTTTGAAATCAAACTGGCCCGTTGGTTCAAAAGGTTTCTCGCCCCTGCTCTAGATAAAGTTCAAATAATGAAATAAATTGTCAATTTGTGAATAATGAATACGTTAAAACCATCAAAACTGATTTCCAAATAGCATATTAGGCGATAAAGTTACATAGAAAACAATAATATAAGTTTTTGGTCGTTAAAGTTCAAATACAGATAAATACAGATTTTTTCATGAGGCCGATACAGATTTTTTAAAAAACCATCTGACAACCCTGGTCAAAGCAGCATCATCACTTTACCTACGAAGGCAAACTTATTTTCTTCGGTAAAAATAGTTTAATTTCTCCCGATTCCAAAAGTGTAATTCGGTTTCGATCCGGGGCAATCCGAGCACTTTTCACCACGAAACGGTAGCGACAGAATCCGGGCCAGCCAGTTGGGCGGAAGTGCGTTGAAAAGGTGAAGAAATCGAAAGCTCTGTGTGGGTGCGCCCCGTCTTCAACGTCGTTCATACGAAGCCATCAATCAGCAGCTGGTTGCATCGTTTGATAAGAGGAAAGCAAGACCTTACTTCCGGAAAATGACTCGTAAGTGTAATCTATACAATATCGATTTGTTGATGTAGACAGATTTGAATGTTGCTTTTCCGTTTGGAAATTGATGGCCGCCATTTGCGCTACAAAAGCGTAAGCCGATTGAGA
Organism: Uranotaenia lowii; assembly: GCF_029784155.1. NCBI lineage: Eukaryota > Metazoa > Arthropoda > Insecta > Diptera > Culicidae > Uranotaenia > Uranotaenia lowii. Next base: position 181,375,613 of record NC_073692.1, on the reverse strand, counting down.
TGAACGAACTATGCCCATCATTGGCCATGGTCATGTACCTGGAAATCTGTCCGAACATGATCCTAATGACATAAAAGCCAAATCTCCGAATCGCAAACATACTGACTCATTGGATTAAAATAAAAACCCAAAAATAGACGTCCCGTCGTCTGAAATCAAACCAAATGCAACTTCTTCGTTTTATCATTATTGGCCTACTTTGCATCTTTTCGGATTTTTTTCTAGTCGCGATTCTTTGGATAGGGCTACCAGTTTGAAATTTGTGCTTCGTTGAACTATCTTTGCAAACATTGTAAACAAAAAGGTTCAAATTTCTCGCAATAAATGTTTAAAATTCGGTGAAAAACATCTTGTTTCGACGATTGCTGTGTATTTTTTCTAGATCGTTCCTTGAATTTTGCATATATTAAGGTTTATTTCATTTTCCAGGCGGTAATCAGCGTGAACTTGCTCGTGAAAAGAACATGAAGAAGCAGCAAAAGCAGGGGTCCAGCAAAAAGGAAGACGGATTGACTCACGAGCAGCGAAAACAGCGGTAAGCCAAAAATAAAAATTTGATTTTCGAGTTGATATTTTAAAATTGGATCCATCCTCTACTACATGAATTATGAATCCGTTGAGAAATTATTCCCGTCGATAGAATGTTTTTTAATTGGTTTTCCAATATTTTTAATTGCTTTTAAAAGTGTAACAAAGGAATTGTTTTTTTTTAAATTTTTTTTATTACTAATTGCTTTTAAAATAGTTCGAAATTTTTTACAATAATGATTCAGAAATAGGCTAAAAAGGCCACTTAAAAAAACTTCGAAGTCATATATGGGCTCTTATGCAGTAGAGGGTTGTTTCTTTGAGTAGAATCGTTTTAATGAGAAATTGCCGTGTTATAATTAAATGTCCACTAGTTTGAAATGGAGCTTCGAAATGTAGTTAGAAATGGTTGATAGATATTGATTAATTTCAATCTTTATTTGAGACATTTTTATGGCATCTGATTTAAACCACTTCAATCGTCCTCTCATGGAACTGAATCTTAATCCTTAGTTGAAAAATAAAGGCTGCAGCTTTAAATTTGATTCCAATATTTGAATGCTCAAACTTTATATTTTAGATAATCAATAGTTTTGTACCTTTATGTTTATTTTTCGTTCTAGATATATCCCACCTTAAAAGTGGAAATCGTGCGACTGACAAAGAGTGAACATCGTTGATTTGAAGCAGTAGTCTTGTCAAATGACATTTTTAGAAACAGAAAACATAAAATTGAAAAAAAAAATCTAAGCAAAACATTCGAAGCTCCATTTCCAAGCAAAAACCAAATCTTTTTTTTAATACAAACAAGTATTATTTTCAATAACACAACGTAAAAACTTGTTAATACAAAAAGTTTTGAAGAATGCCACAGAGTGGTAAATTTCTGGGGAAAAAAATTAACCAACAGCATATCTACTGAATCGAACTTAAGCGATTATTTTTTTTTTCATTCCCCTAAACAGTGACGCCGATATAATGCGCCAGAAACAGCAGAAAAAGGAACAGGACAAAGGCGCAGCAACATCTCAGGGCAAAAGTTAATGAATTGTTGCCCCTCTCTGTAGGAAGCGGGAAGGAGAACGCGCTTGCAAAACCATCGCAATAGATATTAATGCACAATACAACAAATGTTTTCTTTGGTCGCCGATCGTTAACTCTTTCCAGCATCCGATTTCCTTTTCGTTTCCTGTTGGGAGTTCTCATCATTTACCTTATTAGGACAATTACCTGCAAGTAAATTGTGGATAAACTTTTTCTCTATTTTTTTTATTTCCTCGCACAACAGCTGAATACCTTTTTTTAAAAAAAAAAAACGAAAACAGACAAACTTATTCATAGGCAGGACTGATTAGTTTTGGTTCCTTCCCTCCAACAAAGGCATCGAAAGAATGATTGAATAACATTGGTCAGTTCAAAAATGAGTTTATCTCATAGGCTCTTTTATATGGTTGGACAGGCGTAAAATATAAATCAGACATCAACAAAAAGTATTCAACAGCAATTGTAACCCGGACTGTTCTGTTTCAATCATACATCTCCCGACGAGAACGTTTACTTAAATAAACATGTTCATCGTGAAGTTATGAAGTTTAATTATCAGCCAACAGCCGAAACAGAATAATAACTACAGCATCAGGTATTGAATAATTAGTCACTTCGAACAGTTAGTGCACTTCCTACGAAACCATTTAGGTAGAGTAGTTACATCAGAAGCAAACAACTTATAGGGCAAAATAAACAATAAAAAACAGATCTACTTAACACTACTTGAATTGTGAATAAAAATAAAACCAATCTAACAGAAGGCGGTTTTAAAATATTTGAAAAGAGAGGGCAGTTTGAATTCGTTGTAATCACAGCCAGGCCAGCTATTATAATTACCTACATAAGTGATCCGAATAGAAGAGAAGGTACTCCCATACAGATACGTGGAATAATTTCTTAAAAGATAGTTGAATGGATTTCTTTAAGGACAAGTAACAGAAACGAAATAAAAAATTGTATAAATTATAGCGATAAGCACGAGTGGTAGCGTTTTTCGTTTGTTGGAAAGAGAAATTCCCTGTCTTCTATTTTCCTTCCGAAAGATGTTAAATAATTGATCAATATCAAAAACTGAAAGTTTTTCTTAAAGCCTAAATTTATTAGCCGTTGCAGCAACAAATATTTTATTAGTTTATCAGCCTGCGGACGAACGTATCCCCATTTTCTGTTTTTTTTTTTCTACATTCAGGCACTCAGACAAAAAGGAAACGTTAAACTCACATGGATTTTCACGTACACTCAGGCAAATTATTATTATTATTTTCATAAAGTGGGCCATAGACTACACAACATTTGCACAAATGCGATGAAATTCTGTCGCTGTGAACATGATTAGCATCGAGTATGGTACTGCTTCAATGAGCGCGCAAACAGTTTGAGTAAAATCGGTCGGGATCGAAATATTTTGTACAAACAACCAGGCTTGGCAAAAGTCATCGTCATGAGGCGTGAAGCTGTCGTGACTGTAAAGCCTCTTGGTCCGTCAAACTCAATTGACTGTTCCTTAACGACCAGTCACTTCGTTTGCCAGTCATTCATTCCCCATTCATTTGAAGCTAAAATAATAACCTAGTCAAGCAATCGCATTCAAACGACCGATGACGAAAAAGAAACGCACTTATTATTATTGTTGCTCCTGCCAGCAAGCCGAAGACGACCGAAGAGGAACAAGAAAAGCATTTATTATTATTGTTGCTCCTGCCAGCAAGCTCGTTTTCAGTTTTTTATTGCTATTGTTGCTCTCTGCCAGCAAGTCGTTCAATTTGTTGTACCTGCCGTCAGCAGCCGATCGAAGTATGAAGAGATTTGCCAGTCACTCTCAGGAGAAATTTTGACCATGTGTAGGAGCTTCGCCAGTCGATGATGGAGAAATGTTGATTGTTGTCGTGCTTTATCCGTCATGCGATGCGAGTAGTGAGGCTCCGTCCAATTGAGAACAGTGCCAGTCGTTTGATGAAACAAAACTAGTCGGGTCAAGCGTGAAGGGCGAAATTTACCATCACTGCAAACAACCCTCTGTGGCATGGAGTATGGTGCTGTTTGACAAACCTCAGACCATTTACTCAGCTCCAGCCGGGGTGGAGGTGGTTTTTTGTTGCTGCTGTTGCTATTTTTGCCAGCAATCGTTTGTGTTCGCGCGAAATATGTTTATATCGTGTATGGACGAGCCTAGAGTCAAACAATCGACGAGGAATCATCGCATTTGCACATGCCATTTGTGTAGTCTATATGACCCGCTTTATGAACCACTTTTTAAAGTGAAAAATTTTTTTTCTTAAGAGTCTTACGAAATTCTCTCAGTTTTCATAAGAATGTCTTATGAAAAATAAAAGAAACGGCATTGTGGAAAAAATAATGAACACATTCATTCATTGCATCAGGAATTTTTCATCGTCGCACGGAGTTTTCCCTAATAGTTAAAAATGATTTTCTAAATGGTAAGTTTGAGTAAAAGTTTATTTTTTGTGACGCTGAAAACATTTGTGAATCAACATAATTTTGAGTGAAAGCCCAAAACATTTATTTTAAAAATACCATCAGATCCCAAAATTCAATGCATTTCTAGTGCCTAAAAAATCCAACAAATGTAATTTAAACGAAACACCGTGAATAGCAACTTCAATTTTTAATGATATGTTTATTCAAATATATGTTAGCTACTTACATGCTTGTGTTTATTCAGCTAGGCGTAAAAAAAAATCAATCGTCGACAACATTTCACGGTTCATAAGAATTACTTAAGAGTAAATATTGAGCAAAATCTAAAAATACACGACATGCTACTTTCACATGTCAGTGCTTATTGCTTTCTATATATGTACTAGAGTAATACTTAGATGCCTAGGTGTATAAAATGCAACGAATATTGTTCAACAGTCAGAATATTTAAAAGTCTACACCTGAATGGTGTAGTTCAAAGTACATAAGTATAAAAATGAAATGCACTTTCAGTCATCACATTCAATTTTATGTGTTAACAAATCGATCCCCACGCAGACCTCCAACCGTCAAAACTAGAGTTCACTTTGCTGTACCTTTTGTTCCAGTAAGGTAGCAGCGAGGGCGGCACCGTTTTTGTCCCGCCAGGCCGCTTCCATCGATTGCACCGCGTCGTTCACCAGCATCTTGGCGATTTCGGCCACTATTCGTTCCTTGACCTCGATTTCCTCCCGATCGAAGTTGACCCAGCGAGCCTCCTCGTCAAACATTTCCTGGGCAAGGATTTCGTCCACCTGATCCCGTTTGCGTTTTCCGGCTCCTCCGCCACCGTTTGCAAAGGCCAGATATGGCAGCGTACAGTGCTGTTGTTGCTGCTGCTGTTGCAGGTTTTCCTCGTTGAGAATGCATTTGATTCGGGTTTTCATGTGATTCTGAAGACAGCGAAGTGGATCGGGCGGGTTAAAAAAAGCTAAAGGTCGTTTTTCGTACTGCACGGTGCGAAAGGAAACGTCCGGTGGGGAGGAACGCACATCGCAGTACAGTTCGGTACACATATCCAGGATAAGCTTTTCGTAGATGTTGGTGACATGGTCTGAATTGATAGATTCTAGTGGTGTTTGTTCGTTGAATAACAACTGAGTACGAGAATTGATCAGCTCATCGATTCGTGCTTCTGATGGGAAAATAAGAGCCAGTGGACTTCCGTTAGCAGGCGGAATGTAAGGAGGGGGTGGCTTGTTGGGAATTTCTCGGAAAAATACAACTTGTTGCTCAAGTTGTTTAATCTCCTGTTCGATCTGAAGTTGCTGCCTTCGAAGTACTTCGGCTTCGTTAATGATATCTGGCATTCGATTAGTGGCGATCGATGCGGTCCCGGATGTGCTGGGACCATGAGCTGGAGGCGTTAGATAGGGATAGGTAGAGGAAGAAGAGCTTGTGGATGCTACATTAATGTGGGGGAAATTTTCATTAACGTTTTTGTGTCGCATTTTAATTTCATTTTTCTGTACTTCGCTACCATTTTCATCGTCGGGTTTGGGGGATTTGGAATTTTGGGTTTCGCCTAAAAGAGAATTACCGTCGACACTTTCTGTGGAAGATTTTCGATCATCGGCTAAAAAATCTTTGTCAGAAGAGTACTCATCTTCTGGGTTAGAAACTGAAGCGTTATCGCTCTCAGAACTCAATTTTCTAGCTTCTTTTGGTATCTCTGGAGATCGCATTAAAGGAGATCTCTCCAATGTTTCGTTAAGTTCCCCGAGGCTATCGTTCAAACAAATTAATCTTTTCTCAAGGTCAGATGTTTGTGGTACACTAAGGTTGGAAGATGCTTTTTCAATCGACAGAACATAATGTTCCGTTTCAGTTTCTTCTGCAGTGGTTGGAGTTGAAGCAGATGAAGAACCCGAAGTGATTTCTTCTAAAGAAATTTCGTCCACAATATCTTCCGAAATTCGATCCGTTGATTGCGAGTTAGCTTCACTTAGCAAAGAATCATTCATCAAAGGTGGTAGCGAAATGTCTTCTATCAAGGGTTGAGATTCTTCCGCTTCCTTAGTTTCATTACCAAATTCGGTATGGGTTGGCTCATCGAACGAGCTTGTGTAGCTGAAAGTGGCCATTTGCTCACGGCATCCCAACTCCGACTCTTCCACAGTTGTATGGAACTCAACTGAATCAGTGGCCAGTTTTTCTTGCTCAGTTTGAAGTAGCTCTTCAATATGAGTCGTCGAAGAAAGAATACAATTGATATTCTCAGTTATGTCACTTACCCTGGAGATAATTTCTTGCACGTCTATAACGCTATTCTTTTCATCTTCAACTAGTTCTTCCGAAACTTCTTTCACGGGTTCTTCAATGGATACTTGATTATCCTTAGAATCGATCGCCTTAACCGACTCGTAGGAATCAACAGTTGTCTTGAACGAACTAGTTTCACTTGTGCTTCCACCCGACAAATGTACTTCGGTTTCATTTTTGGACCTGTTAATGCTCACGTTATTGTCAAAACTATCGCTACTATTTAAACCTGCAACCGATTGCTCCAAAAGAACCTTTCGCATATCTTGATTCTCACGGAAGCCTTCCAAAACGCGAAGTTTTGCATCTTCGTACAACCGCTCCAAGCTAGATTTTGTCAAGCTATAACTTCTACCTGGCTCATAACGAGCTTCCTTGATTCCTGTCAACCGGTACCACAATCGGTTTAACTTGTTTCCGTAGGCCTGCACCTTATCATCGCCACTTGTCGTTTCACTATCACCTCCGCCACTGTGAGCCCCTGAATCTTTCACCGGTATTGCCTGCAGGGTCTGGAGGCTCTGATCGATGCTTCGAATCCGGTTTAACATTGCAGCATTCGATTCAACCGCGGTGGTCGAAGGCACCACTAGTTTGCGCTGATTGAACTGCAACAAACTACGTTCGATGTCCAATAGCTCCTGCTCTTCCCGGTCCAGCTTCTGGTGCCAATCAAGTAGGGCCTGCACATGTTGGCGTCGTTTGTTGAGTTCTTCCTCTCGTCGCTGAAGTATACTGTAAAAAAGTATGTAAAATTTTAAATTATAATAGCAAAAAACACGTTTTGATACTTACTTTTCAAGTTTTTCACTTGGTTCAAGCTCAATCCCTCGCACTGCTGCCGATAACTGAAGCTGAGACACTTGCTGTTCCGATTTTTTCAGTGCCAATGGTGAATTGAACGTGGTCGTCGTTGTGGTCCTCGTAGTTATTCTCCTATGATGCTGTTGATGCTTTCCGATAGACGATGCAACTCGCCTATCTGAACCCGAACTGCTCGATTTCCTTATTGATAGATCGGATCTATCGTTGGATGATGGTAGCGAGTTTAACTTGTCCAAAGTAGAATGGGAGTTCGGCGACTGCTGATGGCGTTGTTTGAATCTGTAAATATTTGGACAAAACTTAGAATTACCAAACAACTACCTACATCAAGAATGGATCTTACTTATTCAATTCGGAACGTTCCTTTTCTAAGCGAACTAGGACGGCACGTTGTTTCTTCTTGATGACGGAGATTTGTTCCATCATGCCGCGTTCCCGATAGCGTTGCTTCTGAAGCTCCAACCATGCCAGCTGACCCTTGGCACGATTCATCAGTGCCTTTTCTTTGATTCGGGCACGGGATGTCAGTTGATCCCCCTTGGATTGTTCGTTTTGGATCAGTTGGTCGTACTGAAAAAGGACAATTTTAGTTTTGTTCCTTACCTCTATATAAAAATTTAATTTTGTTAAATTCAAGAAAAATAAAAACATACCAATCCAATGGACGAGTAGCTCACATTGGTTTCGGAAATCGTCGCGGACAGGATCGACACCTCCAGATCGGTTCGGTTAAATATGGCCATGATGTCGCTGCCCATGGTGGTATCCATCGCAAAAGATGAAGCCGAAACTAATTCACCAGCTACTGGCTTCTGTTGTAGCGCTTGTTCCGAGGTGACCGTTTCGTCTTGCTCCGAACTGGACTGCGAAAGTTCATGGGGAGGCGGTTTGATGAATTCGATGCTGTCTTTTTGGTCGTTTGCATCCGTTAGATCGTCCGCGGGATTTTCATTTGGTCCACAAATAACCATCTTCAAGGATTCGATACTTTTCGACTCAAGGTGCGATTCCCTAAGAACTTTTAATCCACCGGAAAGAATTTCCTCGCTGATTTCTGTCTCGATGCTAGAGGTATTATTCTGTGGCAGTGAGGGTGATTTGGGCGGTTCCGATTGGTAGCGTCGAAGACTTTCTTCAAATGAAGGCAGATATTCCTCTGGGGGTGGTGGGTTTGTGTTGTGGCTATCGGACAAGCTAAACGATCTGGAATTGGTCAGTTGGGACTCGCTGGTGGAAGTTTTACTAGGACTTCCATCCGGACTGTGTTCGGAGCTGGTAGTTTGATCAGATGTTCCCGTAGTTGAAGAATTCTCGTTAGGTGATTTTTCCTGTTGATCATTGCTTTTTTGTTCCGTTGACGGCTGTAAAGTTGTTGATGGTTCAGTTTGTTGAGTTTGAGTTCGTTCGAAGTCCTCGCTATAGTTGGAAGTGGTCCCTGTAGAGTTTTTGAAGGAATTCATCGGTGTTGTTTGTGTCATTTCGTCGCGAATTTTAACACGTCCGCCATCCGGTGGCTTCTGGAGAGCCGTATACAGTTGTTGATTTACTTCAATAACTCGTGACAAACTGCGGTTGAAAGCTTCCAACATTTTTTGATATTCCAACTCTTTGTTAGATTTGTTACCTCCGTTTGCAGTTGACTTTCTTATAAGTTGGTGTCGCTCTTCAGCCTGATTCAAATGAACCTGATGCGGTCGAAGTTCCTGTCGAATATTTTCGCTTTCAAATGACACACAATCAGGGTTGGTATCGACTCCCGGGAGATTCGAGCCACGGTGAAAGTTGACAGAACGTTCCAGGAGTTGCGAACCGCTTACAGTCAATTTCAAATTTGAAATACGATCGACTGATAGCGGGCTGATAGGTCCAAGAAACGGATCGTGATGATATTTGCTAGAATCTTTTGGAATAGAAGAATCAATTTTGGTGCTACTGAGCGGCGGCAGCGGAAGCACAAAGTCTGATTTGATGGAACTGATTTCCGACGTTGTGTTCGATTCCGAAGGTTGCAGGGAAATGGAGGAGATGCATTTATTGTGAGATTCGTTAACGTCTGGTGCAGGTTTATTGATGTAAGGCACGGAATTAAGGGCTTCCAGGTATTGAACACACTTCTGATTATTGGCAATTTCCTGCGCCTTCGGAATAGGGCTTTTAGCGATGATTGATTCTTCAGGTTGAGGCACGTCGTTTGCGTTGAGTTGTTTGATTGCTTCAAGTTTTTTCCTCACCGCCACAATGAATGGATATGGGTCCGGTTGTAAAAGGGTGTGTTTTAGCCAAGGTGGTATCGTTTTAAACTCTTTTCGATCATTTTGAACTTCCTGTGGTTGAACCAATACTTCCGGCATAAGAGTTAAATTCGGAACGTCTAATTTCAACTCTCGTTCAATGTTTTGCTTAGAACATCCCATCCCGAGAACAATATTATCGTCGTTATCTGGTATTGTGGTCTTTTTAGGACTAACTATACTCGGCTGTTTCACCGGTGATGTAGGTGTTTTCATTCTCAAGGGACTTAGCAATACATCACCCAATGCGACCTCTTCGGGTTTCCGCATAATACCCATCTTTTCGGAAAAGTCGGCCTTCAACAAAGCTGAACGCCTCCTACTTTGTCCGCTTGTCGCCGAAGTTTGCCTGGACGGTTCATTCGATTGTTCTCGTTTTATCGCAGAATCCAAAGAGGGAGTAGACACAGTTTTGCGGAGCGGTTTAGCTGGGGCAACCGGTTTAAATGGAGCTGCACTAGCAGAGGACTTCCGGCTTGCTTTATCGGCAGACGTCGTCGATGGAGCAGCCGCCGATGATAGCGATCGTTTTCTAGCTTTCTGAACGTTTTTGTTTACCAAAATCTGCGTGCTTTTGCGCAATTCATCCAAACGCTTTTTGATCGCATCTTTGTCAGCTGCGGTAGGTTCAGGTTTCTTCAATAGTTTCCTCTTGGCCTGTTGTTCTTTGATAAACTCTCGTGCTTTTTGAGGATCGTAGGACTTTTCCTTCTTCGGCACTGGTTCCGGTTCACGTTTCAGGCTTTCTTTCGAAACAGGGCGGGAAGGACGCCTCGGCTGCACCTGTTTGAGTGGCATTTCCGGAACTTTGTCAGATTTGCTTTCCGATTGATTTGTATGTTTCGTTACAACTGGAGCCGAAGCTGTGGAATTAGTATTGCTTTTACCATCGGAGGAGCTTGAGGTCATTGTAGTGGCAGAAGATGTATGTTTACTGTTGGCCAATTTTAATGATTTTGGCTCCATTTGACTCTGCTGGGTCACTTCGTTTGTGCTGCTGTTTTCACTTGAATGAGAAACCGTTGAAGCTTTTGCAGTTTCTATGGCATTCTGGAAAGAAGAAAAAAGATAAAAATCGTTACCGAGTCTTTGGTTACTTGGATAGTTGCTCTGTGGATTTTCTAAATTTTTCAAAAAAATTGTTTGGGTAAAATTCATTCAGATATTTACGGTTTTATTTTAGTAGGAATGATAACATAAATCCAATCAGGTGGAAAGAGTATACAGGTTGGCAAAAATCAATGGGTAATATTATTGATGAGAGTTCACAACGAACAACTTACCACAACGGCATTTTTTTGGTTGAGACTTTGAACCAGAAACTTTTGAAACTCGTTTCCGACTTCAACTCGTTCATTTTTCCTAGATTCAAACTGTTCAACCAGGGACCTTCCCGGGACGAGAAGCGGAATTATCTTATACTTCTCACGTTTTTCCGCCATTTCCGGTCCTTCGTCTTTATTGCTTTTCGTGATGCTTGCAGAAATTTCACCAGCAAGACCATTACCATTGGTCAATGCCGAACTGGTAAATGTTCTTATGGACTTTATTACCATTGGGGTAGCCACCTTGCGAGGGGGACTTTTGGGTGGATCTTTGAGCACTAACTTTGTGATTTGCATGTTCCCTTTCTTACTAGGCGAGCCTGGCTGGATTAAATCTACATTGCGCTCTCTGATGATTTGAACTGAAAATTTTAAAAAATGTTAAAAAGGTCAATCAATTATCATTACAACTTACCTGCACTTTTCCTTATTGGAACATCCTCGAGGGAGTGAATCGAATAAGTAGCCGACTTTCGGCTACTTTTATCCGTAATCGAAGGACTTTCGGAGTCGGTCATATTGAAGCCGAATTTTCTCTATCAATCGCTTCCGGATTTTGGTTTACCTTGAAACTTTAACCATTCCTTGTCCATGTAGTAAGATGCTCCCAAAACGAACACAACCAAGAAGATTCTCGACTTCTTGAAATGGCGTAGATCATCCACCACTTTTGAAACTCGTTTTATGCTTCGTAATCGCTTTTGTTTACACACGTTTTACTTTTATTCAACCATGAATCAATTCAAATCAAAATCTAGCACTTTCATCCGTATTAGCACACTTAAAACTTGAAAGAAAATGCGAAATACGCACATCGAACCGGCCACGAAACGAAACGCATCACCCTGGAGTCATGATTTTTTTTTCTGTTGGTGCTCTTCTCGTTTCCAAAACAACCGTTGCTTGCAGAAGAATGTGGTTAAAAAAAACCTGCAAGAACGAACGGTAGAGCAAAGCAAAATGGAAGCCAAAACAAGTTTCCGCGATTGACGCACGCTCTTTTTTTTTAACTCAAAATTAAGTATGACCGAGGTTCAAAACATAGTTCGATTCTATGAACTTAAAGTTAAGTACCCTTTTTTCCTCCTTGCGATGGATCAAAACGGAGTTCGAACTGCGAACTCAAAATTGATCCCTTTTTTTTTCCTTCGGCGAGGGATCAAAGCTGAGTTCGACCTTATGAACTAAAAATTGAACTCTCTTTGTTGGACTGAAAACACTTAGCGAGTTCAGTCCGAACCGGAACAGCAACCAACGAACACGTCGCAAAATTATGTCGTTCCGGAACAATTACCGGACGACTATGAAGGAACTTCATAATGAATGCATGTTCACCATGTCAGCGTAAAATTCTGTCCGTCATTGTCATCATATGGTGAGCGGCTTGGAATGTCCGGAAACTTCCGGATGTTGTTTACTTCCCGTGGGAAGTAACATCCGGAAGTTTTCTTTGACCGGGAATGTCAAAACTTTCCACCGCTCTGTAATTGCAATGCAATGTACCGGAACAGCAGCATCCGGGTACAACAAATTTTAATCATCCTTTAATTCCCTGAAAAAAAGCTACCCTCGAAAAAAAAGGATACATTCGAGTTTGGCTGCCGAACTTAGTATTGAGTATGCCTATCAGAACTTAGTTTTGCTATTGCCCAGTCAAACTCAAAGTTGAGGGAAGCCACCGAAGTGCTGTTTTGAACCAAAACTACTTAATTTTGAGTTGAAAAAAAAGAGCGTGCGTTTTCTGGCAGCTTTCCGGAGCGCTTCAAGATGGACATAAAAGAGTCAGTTCTGGGGTCAACCGAATCGAGATTAATGAGTGAAATTTGCCTGAATTTGTATTAAAATTTCAAAGTTTGCTGGTCAAAGATTTACTCATCAAATCGAATTTACGCACTATGATATGTTTGCGGCTATTCTAAAATGAGGTTCGTTTCTTGACTGTGTGAAGAAAAGTCGACTTTGACGTAAAGATGGCGCGGTTTTTTTTAGTGAAAAAATCACGGAAAATAATAAATAGGTAAAATGTACCTGGATAGCAAGGTGAATGCTCGCGGAAATCAAAAAGGTTTTTTTTTGTCTTTATTAGTGACACTTTACACCTATGAGGCTATTCGTGTCATGATCAAAAAGGTTATTGTTGAAGAAAACGATGTCTTTTATTCTTTGGTATTGAACCATTATTTTTATGAAACATGCAAAGAAATTACAAATCTAAATGACTTAACTTGAATAAGAACTCCGATAGTAAAATATTTCAATCACCTCACTGAAATACACGCAGAAAAAAGATTTTTTATTTCAAAAGAAAGTGCCGCAAAAACAAAGGAATTTTTCCTTTGATTTTGGGATAAATAAAAATTCCATTGGTTCAAGGACATTTTCCTTTGTTTCAAAGAATTTTTCTTTTGAAAAATCTTTGAGTCAAAATCTTAATGCTTTGAAACAAAAAACAGTTTCATTTGATGCAAAGTGTTTTCGTTTGCTACAATGTAATTTAGATTTAGATTTAAAAGGATTGGTTCATTGAACCATTTTCCTTTTATTCCAATTGGAAGAAATATTTTCTGTTGTTCAGAAGTTCCTATTAGGAATTTTGAATAATAAAAAGAAACAATTTACATCTTAAATTCATTTTTATAACAAACTTAACACAAACACTGGTTCACTATAATGGAATTAACCGGTCCTAAATTTTGGCCTGAGGGCATTCTTCTTGGACCGCTCAATAGACTTCCGGAAGCAACTTCGGTCATCCAACTGGTGATTGCCGCTGAAGATCGGGCCGAAGATAATCAGACCGCTGGATTTTGGGCGGAATCAGCCGTGGTCCTGTAACAATGCAAAAGTTTATATAAAATCTTAAATATTCACTTTTTGACTAATGGATTAACACGCACTTACCACCCAAGCAACCAGAATTCCCTTAAAAAGGTTCCATAGAAGCTTAATCAGCTCTCGTTTGTGTCTGAAGAGAATGCTAATCAGCCCAAAATTTAAGTTCTTAAAGCTACTTTCAAGTTCGTTTAGGTGGCTGTAGAGAACGCTATTCAGCTTCTAAGAGAATGTCAAGAAACTTCTACGCGCCGAAAAAAAAATCCAATTGACAGATTGCTCTGACAACCACATGTCAGATTGCTAGGTTGCCGGTCTATCATAATCTATCTCATTGATTTTAATTATATTGTTTTGATTACAAAAGCTGCTTACACGCCTAGAGAATTGAACCGCTGCTCTCTAGGTTGCAATGAAACTCACCAGCCTCTCGACCAATCCAGCAATAGCTAATTGCCACTGTAATGATTAGTATTTAAACTTAATGTCATTTGAGATGATTGAGTGGGTTGGTCAATAGAAGGTACCTTATTTCGTTCAAAGGACTTTCAGTACACAATATGAATCATAACAAAAATTCGCATCATCAAAAATTTATTCGAATATCTTATTTAACATTTATAAGAAAAATTCGAAAAAATATTGAATTCCATTTGTAAATATTAGTACAGATATAAACAAAACAAATACCATGACAAGAAATTGACAGACATTTTTGACATGTCGCTTAGAATTCCCATATAGGTTCTTTAAAACACCTTCAAGTATCTTAATGGTGCGCTTTAGAATGTTACGCGAACGTTATCGACCTTCTTGAAAAATATTTTTGACATGTCGCTTAGATTTCCCATATAGGTTCTTTAAAACACCTTCAAGTATCTTAATGGTGCGTTTTGGAATGTTACGCGAACGTTATCGACCTTCTTGAAAGAAGTTCCATTAAAAGCGCTTAGAAGTTCCGTTATCGATAGTTTAACCTTTCAAAGGGCGATGGAAGTTCCTGAGTAACTTTTACGCGACAAGAGTCACCTGAAGTTCCCGTAATACATTTTTTCAGCCAAATGTGAACTTCGGAGTTCGGAGTTAAGTAAAAACGCGACTTTTGGTTGCTTGGGCATGGTATGCATTCCTCATCCTGAATCCTCCTAAATAGCTATATCTGATTCACTAGTTTTGATTTTTAACACGACCGGCCAAACTTTATTCGAAATTCGGTACTTGCTCAATCCAAATTATCTTCTTAGTTTGAAGTTTTAACTCAAAGAAATTATTCCTTTCTGTTGAAAACATTTTTCTTTAGTTGAAAGAAAATTTACTTTGTTTCAAAAGACGTATGCAATTGAAAAAATGTCTTTTGAATCAAAGAATTTGGTTAAAATAAAATTCCAAAATTATTCAGTTCAAAAAATTAATTCTTTCTTTCAAAAATTATTCATTTGAATCAGAACGAGAATTCATTGATTCAAAGAAAACAGGAGTTTGATTCAAAAAACTGAGTGTTTTGAATCAAAGTCAGTTTTGTTTTGTATCAAAATGCAAGTTTTCTCTGCGTGTAGAACAAACCAAGAAATTTATCTCTATTTTGAATCTGAATTCTGGATTCTAAATCCTGAATTCTGAATCTGAATTCTGAATCTGAATTCTGAATCTGAATTCTGAATCTGAATTCTGAATCTGAATTCTGAATCTGAATCTGAATTCTGAATCTGAATCTAAATTCTGAATCTGAATTTTGAATCTGAATTCTGAATCTGAATTTTGAATCTGAATTCTGAATCTGAATTCAGAATCTGAATTATGAATCTAAATTCTGAATCTGAATTCTGAATTCTGAATCTGAATTCTGAATCTGAATTCTGAATTTGAATTCTGAATCTGAATTCTGAATCTGAATTCTGAATCTGAATCTGAATTCTGAATCTGAATTCTGAATCTGAATTCTGAATCTGAATTCTGAATCTGAATTCTGAATCTGAATTCTGAATCTGAATTCTGAATCTGAATTCTGAATCTGAATTCTGAATCTGAATTCTGAATCTGAATTCTGAATCTGAATTCTGAATCTGAATTCTGAATCTGAATTCTGAATCTGAATTCTGAATCTGAATTCTGAATCTGAATTCTGAATCTGAATTCTGAATCTGAATTCTGAATCTGAATTCTGAATCTGAATTCTGAATCTGAATTCTGAATCTGAATTCTGAATCTGAATTCTGAATCTGAATTCTGAATCTGAATTCTGAATCTGAATTCTGAATCTGAATTCTGAATCTGAATTCTGAATCTGAATTCTGAATCTGAATTCTGAATCTGAATTCTGAATCTGAATTTTTTTTTTTTTTTTTTTTTTTTCAGATTAACTTTAAACTTTATTTATCGTGCATCTTAAAAATAGATTACAATATCTTCAGCAACATTTTGCTCTAACAACTACATTCTAATCCTATTCAACATACATCAATACATGTGTTAAAATGTAACTTGCATAAATCCCTATGATTCCATCGAAATTCTCGAATGTATTTCTGAAACATGTATAAACTAATATTTTTGTAATTCTTGATGTTATAATTCATTGCTTCTGCTACCAGCCATAGCGCTGCTTTTTCATTAGTATTTGATTCATCTATATCGAAGTACATTATTTCCTCTGGATCATCTACCCTTATTTTTAATCGGCATCGTATTAGCTTCGATACCCAATTCCATATAATATGAGAATCTTTACATAATTTTATTCTATGTGAATTCGAATCATCGTTTTGACATATTTCACATAAATAACAGGATACATTCGATACATTGAAATTATACATTTTAATTCTGTTTGGGTAGACGTCATTGAATATTTCATACAATGTTGACCTAGCTCTTGTAGTTAAATAATTTTTTCCAATATTTTTCCAAATACTATTCCATTGAAGTCCGGGAAACTTTTTTTCAATTTTTATGGTAATTTCTTTTTTCTGCAGTAAGTATCTATATATTTGCTTATTTGTTTTGAGATCTGATTGGAGTTTAACTTGTTTTGCAATATTAATCCATTTTCTTCCGTTTAGTGTACATTTCTGTAGACTGGTTGACTTCATAAGGAAATGGTCATTTGAATGCGTTTTGTTAAACAGTAGGTTTCTAATAAATAACGATTTGCACTGGGTCTCAGGATCTAATAATTGCAAACCTCCTCTATCTTTATCCAGATATAATTGATTCCTCTCTACTCGGAACAATTTATGATGACACCAAAGAAAATCTCCTATAATCATTCTTAACTCAGCAAGATGCTTGTTGGTTGGAGGTATTACATGGGACAGATACCAAATTTTGGAAAGCAAAAAAGTGTTCACTACTAAAACTTTCTCCACCAGATTCAATCTTCGGGCCTTATAAATATTCAGAGTTGATTTGACACTTGAAATGAGAGCGTTAAAGTTTTTATCGGCCATATTCTTCCAATTAGATGAAATTTTCATTCCGAGTACTTTGAATTCATTCACTTCTTTTACCAACTGGGGTCCAATTTTACAGTTATTTATTCTAATAAAACCAGTTTTCTGAAAGTTCATTTTTATACCAGCATCATTGGAAAATCTTTTGATGATTTCTAAGACCTCAGAAAACTCTTGATCATTTCGTATTATCATTGTCAAATCATCAGCATATCCAAAAATTTTCATAAAATTGTCTTCAATGAGAATCCCTTTCAGTTTTTCATTTATTTGTCTTATTAATGGCTCTATATATAAGGAAAATAGCAACATAGATAGTGGACATCCTTGTCTAACGGATCTCGAAACTTTAAATGCATTTGTAAGAGAACCATTGAAGATCACTCGAGAAGAAGCGTGTTTGTAAAGATTTCGGAGACAGTTTACTATTTGGGGCGGAAAATCATATTTTGTCAAAACTTCCCACAGACGTTTGTGACTAACACAGTCGAACGCCTTTTCCAAATCTATACTTAGCAAAGTGATCTTAAAATTCTTAGACAGATTCGCTCTAACAATCAAAGTTCTCATTGCATCAAGTATGTCTATACAAGATCCTTCTGATTTACATGCTGTTTGCTCTTTTCCTATAATTTGCTCTACACACGCTGCAAATCGCGCGGCAATAATCTTTGTGAATAGTTTATAGTCAGTATTTAATAACGAAATGGGTCTATAATTGTCGATAATGTTTCTGCAACCTGTTTTAGGGATAAGACATATAATACCATCTGAAAAATTTTCCATTGGTAATAAGTTACCGGACAATATTCCATTGAAAAGTTTCAAAAGATCTTCTTTCATGATGTTGAACATTGCTTCATAAAACTCGTAGGTTATCCCGTCTGGCCCGGGAGATTTTTTCTTGGAGGCTTTTTTTATAACATTCAAGAGTTCATTCTCATCGATGATTGCCAACAGTTTATCTTGATTGTCATTCGACAGTGTTTTATTGATGAAGTTCAAAGCTTGGTATTCACTATTTAAAGTTTTGTCTTCACTAAAGAGCTGTTGAAAATGATTATGGATAAAGCCTTTAATTCTAGCTGGATCATTTATGATTCCTTCGTTATTTTTCAAGTAATTGTAATTTGCCTGTGTTTTATTTTTCAGCATACGTGATATTTGATATAAACCCATCTTTTCGTTTTCTAACAATGTTGGTGCTTGAAAACGTGTACCATAACTATTCAATTAAGCCTGCTGAACATTCAAAAGTTGGGATTTTACAAGTGTCAATTTACTACATACATCCACGCCCTTTATTTGCTGATCATGAAGGTCATATAGCTCTTTTATAAGAATTTCTTTCTGCTGTCTATTCCGAGAGTTTAATTCATAAGATCGGCTACTGAAAAACTGTTTGATTTTGTGCTTAACGTCATATGACCACCACTCACTAAAACTATTAGTGTACTTTCTTCTTTTTTTAAGTTCGTCATAGACTATTTTAAACTCAGTTTTAACAGATTCATCCTTGATAATGCAATTATTAATTTTCCAATAGCCTTTTCCTTTGACCTTCAAACGAGCAGAAGAATCAACTTTATAAGACATTATCACAGCATGATGGTCAGAAAAAGCTACTGGGACTGTCTCTAATTTTTCAATTCTGTCAGAAAATCGTTTGTCAACGTAGAATCTGTCGATTCGCGAAGCTGTATTACCTCTACAAAATGTAAAGCACTTTTTTCTAAACTTTTTCATGTTATCAACGTCAATAAGTCCCATTAGATTGACACAAGATTTAAGACTACTCGAAAAGTTATTTGTTTGATTTTTGTAGTCACTCGCATCCAAAACACAATTAAAATCTCCAGCAAATATGGTAGAGATTGTATCCCTTTTATTAAAATGAACACTAGTCAGGGAGCTGAAAAGATCTTCTCTGTCTTGTCGAAATTTGGTTCCAGAATGACCATAAACGTTAACTACTGTTATTCCTTCCACTGCTACAGAAATCAACCTCCCATTGGGGTCCATGAGAGGATCTTCAAAATCGATTGATTTACGGATTAATATTGCTGTACCTTTATTGATCTCGCTTATATTAACTATCGCCCGGTGTGTGGGAATGAAACTAAAATCATCAATTAGAACTTCTTGAAGCAGAACTATATCTATATCGTTTTGTATTATAAAATCTTTGAGCAGAAGTTTCTTAGGTTCTATGGTGATTGCATTCAAATTTATAGTTGCGATTTTTCTAATTGTTATCATTTCAAATCAACACAAATCAATATTGCTAGCAACACTGTCTGGAAATAGAATGATGCAACATACCGGCGTGACACGCTTACTGAGGATGCAACATTTTGATTATGACGATGTGACACACTTTCAGAGGGAGCACGTGTTGGACAAAAACCGTTGAGCGTTGTCAACAAGAGTCTAACCTATATTACAATAGAACTTAGCTATATTACTTACTGGTTGCTCTACCTACTTTTGTGATCTTCTCTGTTGGTTTCGATACAATCGATTCCAAAACAGATTTGGTCGCCCGGCGAGTTTTCGAACGTCGGCTGGCATTCATCGTAGAACCATCCTCGTCCGTGGTTGTTCCGGAACCTGGTGAAAGCTGGCGTTTGATGACGTTTTTGGATGACGACTCCTCCGCTTCCATTTCTTCCGGTATTTTCTCGGTATTTTCCTTTTCCTTGGTGTTAATCAGTGGAACCATGTTCAGCTGTAGTTTCTCCTCGGGTCCTTTAGCTTTTCCCTGTTGAACAGCATTGGCGTAGCTAACTCCACCAGATCCAGATGTCGATTCCGACTGCTCTTTTTCCGGAGCAGCTACTGATCCGGATTTGTTCCGGAGCTTATTCTGTTGACAAGACGCTTTTAAATGCCCTTCCTTTTTGCACAGGAAGCATTTCTGCTTCAGACCGTCATAATACAACCTTCCTCGACGGTTCAAGAAAAACAGAGAGGCTGGAACTTCCTTTTTGACGTCAAGGTAAACCCCTCTTACTCCGGTGAATAAATCGAGCTCTAATTCAGCCGGAAACTTTTCTCTCACCAGCCTTTTCACGTTGCCATATTTCCCCATTACAGCAGCAATGTCAGAGTCGGAGATCTCCGGAGGCAGATCAAAGATTCTTACGTACTTTGATATGCTTCCTGCTACGGCCATCGTTATTTCAACTTTATCTCCATTAGAATATTCGAACTGGAGCGCTGTTGGATTTTGAACAAGCGCCTCCTTCATTGCATCCTGAGATCTAAATTTGATGAAAATCGACTTTTCCTCCGCAATTTTATACGACGTTTCCATCGTGGACTTATCGGCGTCAAAGCTTTTGACAAAACGAGCAACTTCGACAATTGATGGTCCTGGAGCATCATCTGGGAACCGGAACGATAAGGTGTTTTTCACCAGTCCGTCAGCCATCTTGGCAATAGCACAATAGATATGTAGCACGAGTATAATACACCACTCAAAAAGTATCAATATAGCTTCTGATCAAAAACGCGTCCGTCTGCAACGAAATCTGATCGTCAACTGTGAATCTGAATTCTGAATCTGAATTCTGAATCTGAATCTGAATTCTGAATCTGAATTCTGAATCTGAATTCTGAATCCGAATTCTGAATCTGAATTCTGAATCTGAATTCTGAATCTGAATTCTGAATCTGAATTCTGAATCTGAGTTCTGAATCTGAATTCTGAATCCGAATTCTGAATCTGAATTCTGAATCTGAATTCTGAATCTGAATTCTGAATCTGAATTCTGAATCTGAATTCTGAATCTGAATTCTGAATCTGAATTCTGAATCTGAATTCTGAATCTGAATTCTGAATCTGAATTCTGAATCTGAATTCTGAATCTGAATTCTGAATTCTGAATCTGAATTCTGAATCTGAATTCTGAATCTGAATTCTGAATCTGAATCGGAATTCTGAATCTGAATTCTGAATCTGAATCTGAATTCTGAATCTGAATTCTGAATCTGAATTCTGAATCTGAATTCTGAATCTGAATTCTGAATCTGAATTCTGAATCTGAATTCTGAATCTGAATTCTGAATCTGAATTCTGAATCTGAATTCTGAATCTGAATTCTGAATCTGAATTCTGAATCTGAATTCTGAATCTGAATTCTGAATCTGAATTCTGAATCTGAATTCTGAATCTGAATTCTGAATCTGAATTCTGAATCTGAATTCTGAATCTGAATTCTGAATCTGAATCTGAATTCTGAATCTAAATTCTGAATCTGAATTCTGAATCTGAATTCTGAATCTGAATTCTGAATCTGAATTCTCTTTTTGGGGCGACTGTTTAGTTTACTTTTAATGGGTTGATTCTCGGCTTTCAGTCTCAAGTTTTTTAGTAAAAACGACTTTATTTTTACATATCCAACGTTTCGATCCTTATAGGATCTTCATCAGGGACTAAAATTTATTACAAAATTAAGTTTACGTCTACAGAATCTAAGTGATTCTTACCGAAAAAGTTGTCGTTTTTTTGTCCGGTTTAATACGGCGTATCGTTTACTGCTGTCTGTTTCTGTTTCAAACTATTGTAAAATATGTTGGATTTTTTGTGTATGTTATAATTTTATGTGTGACTTACGGTTAAAAATTCTTTTCCAGGGCTATTGCTGATTTTTTGTAGGTTTTTGTAGCACTTTTTATGAACAAGGTACTTGCACTGTGTGTTTTATTCTATGTTGTTTTTTAATTTATGATGGCGGTGTACTTAAAGTGTCTGGTTGTTGGTTTGTGTTTTTTTGTTTTGGTTTCTTATTTCGTATTTTTTCGAGACACTGAAATATGTTGTTGTATGAAATGTGTATGATGTCTGTGTCTTTTTTAATATTGATGGAAGAATTTGTAGTTTTTATGTGACAACTTTCTAACATATTTAGTTTGTCTTGATTGTCACCTCTGTCGATAATTTTCACTTTGTCTATATCGAACAGATGATGCATAGCTGCTTCGTGTTCTATTAATGCTGTCTGTTGTCGTAGTTGGATGATTGCGTAGTCCTCGTTTGTGTATCCTTTTTCCCATAGTCGTTTCAGCTCGTTGGTTTGCGTTTTATGCTGTGACATTCGTTGTTTTAATTTAACGATTGTGCATCCTATGTAGCAGGCGTTGCATTTATGTTCGTTGTTTTCTTCTTCGCTCGTGTCTGGATTCCCGTTGCATTCGATTTTGTATACTACGTTTGTGTGATCTTCATGTGGGGTTTTATCCTTTACCATAGGGAATAGTGATCCAATGGTTTTTTTCTGTTTAGTTGCTGTTTTAATATGAGTGTAATCCTTTTTTAGTGTTTTATTTATTTTTGATGTTAATCCATCGATGTTCGTGAGAGATTTGAAAATTTTATTTTCGTTCTCTACCATAGCTGTTTGTTCAATTATTTTTTCTGTTGTTCTGTTGATCACTCTATTAATTAATGAGGTGGGGTAATCGTTCAATTTAAGTTGTTTCATTATAATGTTTCGTGTGGTGGTTTTGTCTGACTTGGATGTGAAAGTTGCTACTCTGTTCGCAAACGTTATTGCTACATTCATTTTTTGGTGTAACGGTTGGAATGAGTGGAAATTGAGAAATCTCCCAGAGGCAATTGGTTTCATGTACCAATCAGACAAAATCTTACCCTCTTCGTTCCTATGGAGCAACATATCCAGAAAAGGTAGAGATTCGTTCTCTTCCATTTCGACGGTAAACTGGACATTTTCATGCTGCGCATTGAATACGTTTTTTATCTCGTTCACTTGTGTTGGCGGCAGGACAAGGAAGAGATCGTCGACGTATTTTTTTTATGTGCAGGGGTGGCGTAACGCAAGCTTCGATTGCGTCGTCCAGTAGGTCGTCTAACGTGAGCTCAGCGATTGGTGACGCTATCGGACTTCCTATCGCTATCATTACCGCCTAAATATAGTTTAAAAAACTCGATGGAATTCAACGAATATATACAAGGCGTTACGATTCCACCGGGATACGTAATGGCATCATTCGACGTCGTCTCTCTTTTCACGTCGATACCAAAGGAACTGGTACGAAAAAGCATCTTCAAACATTGGAGCCGCTTGTCTATGCAAACTCCAATTTGTCTCGACATATTTTGGGAAATGGTAGAGTTCTGTATGGACAGCAGCTATTTTTGCTTCAACAACACTTTCTACCAGCAAACCTCAGGACTCGCGATGGGAAGTCCGATAGCGTCACCAATCGCTGAGCTCACGTTAGACGACCTACTGGACGACGCAATCGAAGCTTGCGTTACGCCACCCCTGCACATAAAAAAATACGTCGACGATCTCTTCCTTGTCCTGCCGCCAACACAAGTGAACGAGATAAAAAACGTATTCAATGCGCAGCATGAAAATGTCCAGTTTACCGTCGAAATGGAAGAGAACGAATCTCTACCTTTTCTGGATATGTTGCTCCATAGGAACGAAGAGGGTAAGATTTTGTCTGATTGGTACATGAAACCAATTGCCTCTGGGAGATTTCTCAATTTCCACTCATTCCAACCGTTACACCAAAAAATGAATGTAGCAATAACGTTTGCGAACAGAGTAGCAACTTTCACATCCAAGTCAGACAAAACCACCACACGAAACATTATAATGAAACAACTTAAATTGAACGATTACCCCACCTCATTAATTAATAGAGTGATCAACAGAACAACAGAAAAAATAATTGAACAAACAGCTATGGTAGAGAACGAAAATAAAATTTTCAAATCTCTCACGAACATCGATGGATTAACATCAAAAATAAATAAAACACTAAAAAAGGATTACACTCATATTAAAACAGCAACTAAACAGAAAAAAACCATTGGATCACTATTCCCTATGGTAAAGGATAAAACCCCACATGAAGATCACACAAACGTAGTATACAAAATCGAATGCAACGGGAATCCAGACACGAGCGAAGAAGAAAACAACGAACATAAATGCAACGCCTGCTACATAGGATGCACAATCGTTAAATTAAAACAACGAATGTCACAGCATAAAACGCAAACCAACGAGCTGAAACGACTATGGGAAAAAGGATACACAAACGAGGACTACGCAATCATCCAACTACGACAACAGACAGCATTAATAGAACACGAAGCAGCTATGCATCATCTGTTCGATATAGACAAAGTGAAAATTATCGACAGAGGTGACAATCAAGACAAACTAAATATGTTAGAAAGTTGTCACATAAAAACTACAAATTCTTCCATCAATATTAAAAAAGACACAGACATCATACACATTTCATACAACAACATATTTCAGTGTCTCGAAAAAATACGAAATAAGAAACCAAAACAAAAAAACACAAACCAACAACCAGACACTTTAAGTACACCGCCATCATAAATTAAAAAACAACATAGAATAAAACACACAGTGCAAGTACCTTGTTCATAAAAAGTGCTACAAAAACCTACAAAAAATCAGCAATAGCCCTGGAAAAGAATTTTTAACCGTAAGTCACACATAAAATTATAACATACACAAAAAATCCAACATATTTTACAATAGTTTGAAACAGAAACAGACAGCAGTAAACGATACGCCGTATCAAACCGGACAAAAAAACGACAACTTTTTCGGTAAGAATCACTTAGATTCTGTAGACGTAAACTTAATTTTGTAATAAATTTTAGTCCCTGATGAAGATCCTATAAGGATCGAAACGTTGGATATGTGAAAATAAAGTCGTTTTTACTAAAAAACTTGAGACTGAAAGCCGAGAATCAACCCATTAAAAGAATCTGAATTCTGAATCTGAATTCTGAATCTGAATTCTGAATCTGAATTCTGAATCTGAATTCTGAATCTGAATTCTGAATCTGAATTCTGAATCTGAATTCTGAATCTGAATTCTGAATCTGAATTCTGAATCTGAATTCTGAATCTGAATTCTGAATCTGAATTCTGAATCTGAATTCTGAATCTGAATTCTGAATCTGAATTCTGAATCTGAATTCTGAATCTGAATTCTGAATCTGAATTCTGAATCTGAATTCTGAATCTGAATTCTGAATCTGAATTCTGAATCTGAATTCTGAATCTGAATTCTGAATCTGAATTCTGAATCTGAATTCTGAATCTGAATTCTGAATCTGAATTCTGAATCTGAATTCTGAATCTGAATTCTGAATCTGAATTCTGAATCTGAATTCTGAATCTGAATTCTGAATCTGAATTCTGAATCTGAATTCTGAATCTGAATTCTGAATCTGAATTCTGAATCTGAATCTGAATTCTGAATCTGAATTCTGAATCTGAATTCTGAATCTGAATTCTGAATCTGAATTCTGAATCTGAATTCTGAATCTGAATTCTGAATCTGAATTCTGAATCTGAATTCTGAATCTGAATTCTGAATCTGAATTCTGAATCTGAATTCTGAATCTGAATTCTGAATCTGAATTCTGAATCTGAATTCTGAATCTGAATTCTGAATCTGAATTCTGAATCTGAATTCTGAATCTGAATTCTGAATCCGAATTCTGAATCTGAATTCTGAATCTGAATTCTGAATCTGAATTCTGAATCTGAATTCTGAATCTGAATTCTGAATCTGAATTCTGAATCTGAATTCTGAATCTGAATTCTGAATCTGAATTCTGAATCTGAATTCTGAATCTGAATTCTGAATCTGAATTCTGAATCTGAATTCTGAATCTGAATTCTGAATCTGAATTCTGAATCTGAATTCTGAATCTGAATTCTGAATCTGAATTCTGAATCTGAATTCTGAATCTGAATTCTGAATCTGAATTCTGAATCTGAATTCTGAATCTGAATTCTGAATCTGAATTCTGAATCTGAATTCTGAATCTGAATTCTGAATCTGAATTCTGAATCTGAATTCTTTTTTTTTTTGTACGTTTTATTTAATGAGGGATTAACTTTCTGTTTTCACCCTCCAAAAGTTTTGTTTTTACACTTTAGATCTCATTAAAAAGGTTACACTGTTTTAAAAATTGTATCACTTTCTTCTCCTTGGAACGAATGTTTTCAAGTTTTTCCGCCAGGCTGCCTTCCGGCAGCACTTGTCTTCTGTCGTTGTATTTCAGGCACTCCATAATTATGTGCTTTACCATCAGTTGAACACCACACGCATCGCACACTGGTGTTTCCGTTCCCTCCATCAGATGTTTGTGGGTCATCCTGGTGTGACCGTTCCTCAACCTGGTAAGGACCTTCTGCTCTTTTTTGTTGTTTATATCCTTCCATTTTTCCGTTGTCGATTTTATTTCTCGCAGTTTTATATTAAGCTGATTGTTCCAGTTTCGTTCGTGTTGCAGTTTCAACATTCTCTTGATCCACTTTAGCGCGTCCGCTTTTGGAATATTTATAGCGTATCTACTTTCATTTCTTTCTAAGTTCGCAAGTCGATCAGCCTCTTCGTTGCCCTGAATACCAACGTGACTTGGAATCCAGACCATCGTAACGTTTTTCAGATTTTTTTGATAGATGATGTTTTGGATGATCGGATGCTTGGTTCCAGATTCTAAAGCTGTTAGCACACTTGCCGAGTCGGTGTAGATCACAGTTGGTTCATTGGCTCTTTTGACCGCTACATCAATAGCGAAAGCTTCTGCCGAGAAAATTGAGAGATGTTCTGGAAGACTTCGAGATATGTTTTCTTCCATTGGGTTGAAAATGCCAAAGCCCACTTTCCCGCTTGCTAGGGAGCCGTCAGTGTACACTTCTCTTCTGAAGCGGTACTTAGTGTTTTTAAGGTTTGCAAACATGTTAACTGCTGATCTTTTGTTTCCACCAGCTCTAAACTGGTGTTTTATTGTCCAGTCTATCACAGGTGGTTTTTCATTCCACTGTTTGGCTATTTCGGTTCGGAGTTTATGGATTGGTGGAATACGATGGTTTATTGTTTCTGTTAAAAGTTGGTTCGCTCGATTTAACAGATAGTTCTCACTGCAGTCTACTCTTTCTGCTACCCATATTGCTTTTCTTGCCCAATTTTCAGCAACCATAAATGCAAAGGGGAATACGCCGTTCTCAACATATAGGCTTCTAATGGGGTTGAACAGAAAGCACCGGATATGGGTCTCAGCATATTGGTATAAACCGTTTTAAGTTTCAAGATGTTTTCTGGTTCGAATACTTCCCATCCATAGAACAATTTTGACATAACTGTCGCAAAGCCAATTTTAAGAAGAGTTTCTCTGCTTCCAAGACTTGTTATAATTTTTAGGAAACGAGTACGTGCCGAACATTCTTTTATGAGCATTTTTACATGATTATTGGCATTTCCTTTCTTGTTTAGCTCTACCCCCAAAATTCTACCTGTTTTTGTTTGTTTGATCTCCGATCCGTTAGCTTTTAACTTTTGCATTTTTCCAAATCGATGCTTACCTTTAGTCACGCAGCATGTGTGTAACAAGAAGCTCTTTTTGGCATTTATTGCGAAGCCGTTTTTTTCTGCCCACGATAAAATTTCATCGATTCCATGTTGTAACCTTTTACGACAGATTGCAACAAACTTACTTCCGCAAATTAACAAAATATCATCCGCATATATGAGAACTGAGATGGTCTTTGGTATGAACCTGAACACGTCATTGATTACTAGGATAAAAAGAGTGGGGGATAGAACTGACCCTTGGGGTACTCCGGTTTCTTGAGGCAGATCTGAAGAAAAAGCTCCACCTACTGCCACACAAAAAGTTCTATCTTTCAGGAAGTTTTTTATTACCTGGTACGTTCGGTTTCCTACTGAGGCTTTTTGAAGGGCTTTCAGGATACCTGGTCTCCATGTCCGGTCGAAAGCTTTGGAAAGATCCAACGAAACTAGTTCCGAGTGTAAATTAGAATGCCGGTGCTCGGTGAGTATGTCTTTAAGTTTGCTCAAATGACTGGTTGTACCTCTACCACTTCGGAAGGCATGTTGATTTGGATGTATAATTTTTCGATGTTCTAACAACTGTTGCAGTCGTCGATTCACTAATCGCTCGTAAATTTTCCCCAAACAAGACGTGAGAGCAATTGGTCGGAAGCTGTTCAGTTCACCTGGTTTTGGTATGGGTATAATTACGCTTTTCCTCCAATTTACTGGGTATTCTCCTTTTTGCCAAAGATTGTTAAACACTTCTAGCACAACCTTTTTTGCTTCGGGGGGCATATTTTTTATCATGCTGTACGTAATTTCATCCAGACCAGTAGATTTACCAGCACATTTGCTGAGAGCGATTGTCAGTTCTGTTCCAGAGAAGTCTTTGTCCATGTTTTCATTTTCAGGGATGGAAGGCGGTGGTTGGTAGTTTCTCTCTTCTAATGTTTCCGAATAGTTACTAGCAGTGAAACTTTGTTCAAATACCTTTGCAAGGTGATTTGCAATTTGTTGGGGGTCATCTGTATATTTTCCATCGATAGACATTCGTCTCGTGCGGTTGGATTTGCGTCCTGTGATTTTGCTAAACCTTTGCCACATTTCTGTGACTGGGGTACTCGGGTTGAATGAGGTACAGAACTCATTCCATGCTTCATTTTTACCCTTTTCTACGGCTGATCTTGCCTCTGCTCTGGCCTTTCGAAAGTCTTCGTTTCGGTTTATCCACTCACTAGACGTTTTGGCGGTTCTTCGAAGAAGTTTCCACTTTTCTTTACGATTTTCAATGAGTGTGCCGATTTCTTCGGTCCACCATGGTGCATATTTCGAGGCTGTGTTTCCGGTCGTTCGTGGTATCGAGCGTCTGGCAGTTTGGAAAATGGTCTGAGTGATGTTGATTATGTTGGGGTGCGAAATAGAAAGAAGTTCATCCCCTATTTCCTGTGCATACTTTTCCCAGTTCGCTTCTTTAAGTTTCCATTTTTTAACTATCGGGACCGTTGGACACCTACTGTCTAACTCAATTCTTATGGGGACGTGATCACTGTTGCTTGGATCTGAACAGGTAGTCCATTTAAACCTACCTATGATGATGGCTGTTGAAGCAAAGGTGATATCAATGGCGGTGTCTTGATTTTTCTGGATTGGGCTGAATCGAGTTTTAGACCCGTCATTAAGCGGCGCCATTTCATGATCAGCAGCCCATCTGGCAACAATTTCACCCATGTTGTTCGTGAAATTGCCCCAGGTGGCATGCCGACTATTGAAATCTCCTCCAACAAGGTATGGGGGGGAGAGATTGGACATCAGATCTCTCAACGCCCTGTCCGCTGTGTTGTAATAGCCTGACTTGAAATGATTGTAAACACAGATCAGAGTTACTTTCACTTTCACTGAATCTGAATTCTGAATCTGAATTCTGAATCTGAATTCTGAATCTGAATTCTGAATCTGAATTCTGAATCTGAATTCTGAATCTGAATTCTGAATCTGAATTCTGAATCTGAACTCTGAATCTGAATTCTGAATCTGAATTCTGAATCTGAATTATGAATCCAGCCATCTAAAAACGTCCATATTTTGGGGTTCATTTTTAAGAATTTTTATGTTCGTAGTTAAAATGATTGTACAAGGCGATGAAATTCACGATTTTCTAACTGACCCTCGAACTTAAGAACCGACTATTTTGAGTTTTATTTATTTTCTTTACAATCGTTTGTCGTTTTTGTGAATGCAGGCTTAAGTTTTGAAAATATAGGTTAAAAATTCATGTAACAAATTTCCAATCTACCAAAAGTCACTTATTTACTTTAATAAAGGCTTTGAAAGTTACATATTTGGTGAAAAAGAGAATTACCTGTTCGATTACCTTGAGTGAATAATACGTAGGTACTCATTAACCCCAATCCACTATCATGGTTCATTCAGATTTGTTTGGGAAATTAAAAGTATAGATAGGAACTTAAATTTTGAGCTGCATAGAACGTACTTCAGATCGATGATGAGGCTTTTGCACCTGCTTTATGGAACTTTGTGTTGCTTGGGTTGTGCACCATTTTGGCGAACAATTTTGAACGCGAATATTTTTTACTACTGGAAAAAAGTAACTGCACTTTTCATTTTGTTTATTTGCCAGATTCTGCTGGGAGGAATAATTACTATAACTATAATTATATAATTTTAAAGGAATTGTGAAGAAGTTTTAAACCAAAAGGAATCATCGTAATCGTGTTAGTGATATTTTTTATCCGACCTAATGGATTTCGATAAATCACAAATGAACTTTTCGAACGCGTGTTGTTACAAGTTGTTATAGTCAGAACGCATAACAATTAATTATATCAAGAATGCCAATATGTTATGGATGTGGTTCCGAAATGCCATGTCTTAGTCTACGGGATTATCATTGAGAACGTCACCGCACATAAACAAATGCGATCCTGACCCCAGACAAATGTTCTGTCACCAATCACTTTGGGATCATTCCTACATAGTTCGAATTAGAATATCACGCCTTGTTCATCTTCAGTAGAAACCGGCTGGTGAGGAGCGTTGATCTATCAGTGCTTAATAACCTTATCTGGAGAATGTCACTCAACTCACCTGTCCGATCATACTCGTATATTCACCGGTGTGCAAATGCCACATGGTAGTTTAAAATGCGTGGTTTCAGATCATAGCGGCAGCATTTCTAAGATAACTGCATTCCGTCTTAGAATATGACTTCCTGTTAAATCTATACGAGTCGGCTCGACTTTTTTTATTTTAATAATTTTTGTAAGGATTGTTCATCTGACTATTTAATTTATTTAAAACTAAAATGACTACCAGCTGAAAATGTTTGATATTTGATACTAATTGAACTGTAGAAAATATTCTAATCAACCAAATTTTTAAGGAAACAGATTGGAATTAACTCAAACATTTACTTGATTCAAACTTGCAGTTTCATTATCCGTTCTCCATTAGTTGCCTCTATAAATTGAAGCATTCTAAAATAGAGTGCCAAAAATAAGTTGAATTACCAACATTCAGCAAAAAGCACAACGCCAATCTTCACGCTTCGCAGGTGTAGCGATATGGTGCCCTTTACAGAAGGCAATTTTTTATACCAAGTGGATATCCTTTATTGTTATCTATAGCACGTCAGGTCTGAAAGTACGCTAACAAATCACCGAAAATGTCACACCGTGGTGTGTAAGATACGTTAATTGATCCAAAAATCTGAGCAAAAAAAATCCGTTCTTTTGGAAGGTATGTCCTTGGTTTATTTCCTGATAGGGAATGTGGACTGGACTTGGACTTGGACTTGGTAAAAAAAATCATTGACACTTAACCAGAAATAAATTGTTAGTACACTAAAAATGTTTCCTTTTTTTCTAGGAGATCACGTATCCTTCTGATTTGTGAGCATATTAATTTGGAATAACATGCTGTCAGGAACTGTGAACAATGAAGAGTTGCAAATTTTATTGTCAAGAATACACGATAAAACAAGAAAACTACCGATTTTACTTCCCATTCTCCCCTAACTTTGCATACGATGAAGAGCTGAAGAATTAGATTTTAATATAAAAATAAAATGAATGCTTCACGAATTGACACTAACAAATGAATAATATTGTCAAGTTTATATGTTCAAAGGTCTGATAGAAATGAAATTAATGGTCTAGCTATACAACTATATTCTTTAAATTTAAGCAAATGTGGGTTTCAAAACAAATCTAAATTATTTAACAAACCATTTCAATTACATGAATCAATTTTCAACGTAGACAAAATTCAATTAACAAAACAAACGACTGCAGTTTATTGAACAACATCAAAACCGGACAGAAGAAATGCAACCGCTGCTGCTGGCTGCCATATCCACTTTCATTCGCAAGCCAATAACGATCGATCGGGGCACGTGAAGGGCTTAACAAGTTCCGCAGCCGCCCGTTTTGTACCTTCGGAAAATTGTTGGGAACCGTACATAAATTGAGAAAGACGGAAAGCGTTTACAACATTTAATTTTCTCTTGCTTTGCGAATTAAACTTGGCATGGCAGAAGTACCAACAACCAACTTTCCTCTGACAACTGCGGCGTGGTTGGATTCGGTTATGTAAATTAAGTACCCATTATGGGCATATGATTTGTTGCGGTTCGATCACTTGCGATTCTCGATCAATTTACGGTAGGACGCGTTGGCTTCCAAATTACGGCACATATCAAACCACACAAAATCGAAAGTGATAGTGGCAGCAGCAACGCATTGGGATGTTTGTAGTTCGTCGAAAGGTTTTCGGTTTCGTTATGGGATGAATCATCCAATAGGATAAAAATCCCTGAAAAAAAAAAGTTTCCGGTTTCATCGCTTTTGACGCATTGAAGTCTTTTGATTTCAAGTGTCACCAAACGCATCGTTCAAATCTTCAAATTCTTACAGATTCCGTTCGATTTTGGCACGTTTCGGGTTTTCAAAACAAGATCTCTTAACATTTTCCGCTTTTTCAGGACCAAAAAACATAAATGGGGGTTTAAATTCTTAAACGTTGATAAAATACAAAATACTCCGCGAACTCAATAAAATTTGCATTAAGTACCTACACATAAATGACAAAAATAAATCAAATTTCCTGAAATTTCAAACAAATACAAACAAAACATTAAAAATGATATAAAACAATGGATGAAAATTATTAAAATTACAAATACCACATCAATATCCAACAGTATAAATAAAATAAATAAAAAGTGCTCAAAGTGTCTGAAACATGATAAAAAAATAGCAAACAATTCTTAAAATCGTCAAAACTTGACACAAAATGACATAAATGACAAGAAAAATGGTTTATTTTTAATAAAGCCCGGTTTACAGTTCTTGTGAACTCGGACGCGAAAATGAACGTGAGCTCACCACAGTGAAAAAAAAAATCCGCAGTGAAATGTCAAATCTGTCAAATCTTCAAAATTGGCAACAGGTTTATTCAATGACAGAAAGAAATTGGTTTCTATCGGTAAATGACAGGTCATTCAACCAATGCACAATGGGGAAAAAGTGTATAAACTTTGAAGAAATTCAATATCTTCCCTGCTACACATGACGAATCTCTAAAAAAGTACTTTCCATTAGTGAAAATGTCCAGATAATTAATAGGACGTAATTTCAGAGGCCACTTACGAAGAGCTATGAACGGAGTTATAGTGCTTTTTTAACCGATAATTCCCCTAAATTTTGTAAACAATCCAGTAAAAAACTTATTCAGAATTAAAAACTTTGAACAAAAATAGACTTATCTTGTGCAATTTTTTCTGAAAAATCGAATGAAGGCTGTTTGAGCCTCCGCGCGTTTCGGAAAATGGAACTATGGTTGTTTTTCAATCAATTCTCCTGTATTTTTCCATTATATCTAAAAAAAAGCATGTTCGGATTTTAAAATTTTGAACCAAATGAAACGAATCTTATGTGGTTTTTTTTTTCCAAAGAATCGAATGAAGGCTGTTTGAGCCACCGCACGTTTTATAAAATAGAGTTATGGCTGTTTTACCCTCAATTCCCTGACATATTTCAAATGGTCAAGTAAACGAATGTTCGGACTTCAAAAATCTAAACCAAATGAAACGTATCTTGTATGTTTTTTTTTACGAAAAATCCAATGAAGGCTGTTTGAGCCACCGCACGCTTCGGAAAAGCGAGTTATGGCTGTTTTTACCCTCAATTCCCTTACATTTTTCAATTATTTCAGAAAAAGCATGTTCGGACTTGAACATTTCTAACAAAATGGAACGAACCTTGTGAGATTTTTTTTTCGAGAAATCCATCGAAGCCTATTTGAGCCACCGCACGGATAGGAAACTGGAGTTATGGCTGTTTTGTCCTCAATTTCCCAAGAATTTTCAAATTATTCAGAAAAAGCATGTTCGGACTTGAATTTTTTTCAACCAAATGGGACGTATCTTGTGTGATTTTTCCAGAGGAATGCAACGAAGCCTGTTTGAGTCACCTCACGCTTTGGGAACAGGAGTTATGGCTGTTTTACCCTCAGTTCCCTTACATTTATCAAATAGTCAGAAAAGCATGTTTGGACTTGAAAATTTTGAACCAAATGGGAAGTTTAGCAAACCTTAGTTAAGGAACTGAAATTATTGTTTACATCAATATGAGGCAAATAGCTGATGTTGATGGGTTTCCAAATACGATCTTATTCAATCATCACAATTCTCATAACAAATTGATTAACTAAAATAAACAAAAAAGGATCACTTCATTCATTAACAAAACATTCATTTTTTATATATCTCTGAAAATGCATTAATGTAGCAGGAATAACAGCTAGGAAAACAAGTTGGGTTAAAGAAGATTTTGAAATATTTTTTTACTTTACTATTAAACTTCTTAGCCCCGCCTCAAAGATGGAAATAGGGGATTCCTCAGGAAATATCTAGGAGCATAGGAGGTGCAGGAAAACTCGATCGCACCATTCACCAAGATGGATACTGATCTATAGCTTTTCCCCGACTAACTCAACCCTATCCTTGGATATTTGTATATAGATTCGAGAACGTACAGACGGTTTCTATCGTTGGTGTTAGATATATTGACTTACCTTTGTTTCTGAATTTTTCAAAATTAGTTTTTGGAATATAAAGGAACAAAAGGTTGTTGATAGAACCTGAAAAATATCGTACTAATATTCTTTCATTTTTCCCCATTGGCAACTAGGACGTGGCCGGCGGCGTTATTGATTAAAAAATAGAAGTAAAAAATTTGGTTTACCATTTAAATCCATTTAAATTACTTCCTACTCTTGTAAGCTCGATAAAAATTTTAGATTTTAGTTTGACCTTTGATTTTGAAGAATCTGCAATATAAACAATATGTTTAATAAAATTTCTAGCTGAATTTTTACCTGATGACGAAATACAAGTTCTTTGATCAACAAAGATTATCATTTATAATTTTATATTTCATAATTAAAATCCTATGAGTAATACTTCCAAATTTAAAATCTAGATTTTTCAAAAAACAAATTCTCCAAATTGAGTTAAGATCATCTATATATATAAAAATGAATGTTTGTCTGTCTGTCTGTTCCCTATAGACTCGGAAACTACTGAACCGATCGTCGTCAAAATTGGCATCTGAGGGTTTTTGGGGCCGGAGATGGTGTCTATAATAGTTAAAACCCCATCCGACTTAAGTGAGGGGAGGCTTCCATACAAAATTTGTAGTTTTTCGAAACAAATTAAAGTCATGACATCCATTTTCTCGAGATTTTTTTTCCTTTGGGCGGTTTGTTTTTCGTCTCCATGGTCGAGGCGTCGCGAACCAACGTCGTGAGAGGATAGTAACCATGGCATAGCATACTGATCAGTGGAAATATTTTGGCGCGTATTTCTCAACCAAGTATATTTTTAATGCAAGGGATGGCGATATGAAGCCTTGATGTGATTTTTTTTCAACTTGATTCCTAGCTCATTTGTACAGCATATGGTTATGAATGACGCCTAGATGTGACCCAGATCGACATTTTGCCGATCAAATAAAACATATACCTACATTTTTTTTGCCAAAATCTGAAATTGAAAAGGCATGGCATTCATTTTTAGAGATTTTCTTTTCATTGAGGGGTTTGTTTTTCGTCTCTATATGGCTAAACAAACGTCGTGGCAAGTGGATGGTAGCCAAAGCATACTGTTCATTGATCGCTGGAAAAATTTAATAATTAGGCGCCTGTTTCTCAACCTATATTTCTTATGCACGTGGGGGCGATATGCAACTTAGATGTGTTTTTTCTTGCTTAATTGTACACAGCACGTGAAAAAAAAAGGACGCCTAGATGTGACACGGATTGGTATTTTATCAATTGAATCAAAACCAATTTAAAGATTTGCAAAAATAGTTCGTGTTAATGTAGGTAGCATTTGTTGTCTAAAAAATATAAATTTAGTTCTGATGTTAATGGAATAATGGTATGACACTTTACGGACAATTGAAAAAAAAAATACAGAAAGTAAAGAATTTACATACAATTTTTTAACCCATTCTGCCTACAAGGTTATTTTTGAATCAAATTGATAACAGAAATATGAATAAAAGGTTTCCTACAGAGATAGATCGGAAACATTTTGTTGAACATGAACAAGTTGTATCAAGCGCCAAATTTAAAGAAGATTAAAAAATCCGATCCGACACATGAAATGATCAAGAGCCTTTTCTTTAAATTGGATAAGATAGGACTGACTGTGCATATGTGAAAGGTATCAGTGAATAAACTGATTTTTATTTCCCCAAAGAATTTTTATTTAAGGAACACTAGAGCATGTTCAAACGTTCAACTTTTCTCTGTATCAAAAATATAAAAAAATATGTTTTCTTCTAAAAATTGTTACATCGGCCAAAATACACAACTGAAACGAATTTAGACATGAAAATGGAAACTTTTTATTTCAAAAACTTCTGAAAAAAACGTCGTACTTTTTGCTTACATACCAATTCAAGTACGTACTTAACATGAAAAGTGTTTTGGCGTTACATGGCTGTATAAAAGAGACTTTTGATCCGCTTCTTTTTTGAAAAGTGAGACTTTAGAACTGATATTCAACTGGAAGCAGAGAGAGAAATTATTAGTATACCCTTGAAGTGTTAAAAAAATATTACCTCCTGTCAACTTACACGGTGGGGCAAGGGCAATCGTCGAACTTTGAAGAAATTCACCTTTAAAATGATTCAATATATTGGAAAGACCAGAAGAGGTATTCTGAATGTTGAAATGGAAGCGGATATTAAAAATTTTTAAATGTCTTTGTAATGAAGGTCATTTGCTTTGAATAGCATTCGTTAAAAGTGGAGTAACAAACATAAATTTATACTGCAGGAATACTGCAGATATATCAATGAAACTTGATATAACAAGCAAACAGAAGTACGTATTAAATCCATTTCAAAGCCATTACTCTGACGCATCTGAAAATAAACTTTGCATTTACACTTGCCCCAATATACGGGACAAATGTTTAATTAGAAATTGTTTTTGCCAACATTTTTGTATATTTGACTTTCAAAGAAATTAAAAAACGTTGAAAATTTATTCAGTGATGCAACTGATATTTTTTTTTTTCGAATATTTATATTTTTTGCTTTAATGAATTTATTAGAAAAAAAGATATTTGCACTGTATAAAATCGATAATTTTCATACCATGACAAGTGCTGTTTGGGAAAACTTCAAGCTGAAAGTCTCATGTCCACGTGTTTGGTATATGGCGAAACATTTTTTAACATAATTTTGGCGCAAAAAGGATAGATATTCAAACAGCTTCGAAGGGCGAGGATGGTGAAAAAAGCTTTTTGAAAATGGTTATTAAAAATCCTTTTCGATGTTTTTTTTTTCAAATTTCTATAGCTTATTTTTTCAACTCCAAAAAATACACCATCTAAAGCTAATCAGGAGCTGGAAGTGCTCAAAATACAGAATATTAGGAAAATACTCAAAAAATTGTCCCGATTCAAGCTATTGATCGGTTTTAGAAATTCTATATCCATAAAGTACAATGCGAATCTTTTTCTTTCAATTAGAAATTTATGTAAACTCGAGATGGGGGAGCTCCCATGTAAGTTTAAGATAAAGAGCTTTTCAAAAAAGGGACCATATTTTATAAGAGAGTTTTTTTGCATACGGATATTTGGCATAACTCAAAAATAGATGTGACAAATGTTTTTATGAAAGTTCGTAATTTCCCACTTTGCGAAAAAGGTGAAAAATCTATAAATTTTGACATTATTTAAGTCATTATGAAACTTTAAAAACAGAGTACAAATTTCAGATCTTGAAAAACAAATTTAGAGATCAAGTTTCAGTAAATAATATATACCGTCTTTGAATCGCAATTTGGAACTCCAACTGCAGCTCTCATTTCAAAGTTGTTGGATCTGAACTGTAATGGTTTGACTTAAAAAAAATGCTTACAAAAATCTAAATTGGAATGACTTTTTCAAAGCACATTTATTTTTGGAATGTGTAGCAAAGCACACCGGGTCAGCTAGTTTTCTATATATATATGTGTTTCACAAGGTTTGTGTTTCTCAACTGACTCTGATTGAATTAACCCTTTAATGCATGACTTTTTCAAATGACAATAGTAGTTTTTGATTCAGTGGATTGATTCTCATAACACAAGGCTGTGTGGCAGCGGCCTAAAGAATACTACCACTGGGATACTGGTCCATGTCGTACGAGGCGACTAATCCAGTACTTCCCAGATACGTTTATCTCATATTTCTGTCTATTGGAAATCAATGAGGCTATATCTGGGCGGGGGAGAAAATAGGTCAAGGTCAATTATTGCATGCAGAGTTCAGAAGTTTTTCAAGTTCAAAACATTGGAAGGAAATGTTTTGAATCTGAATCAGTTTTAAATTCTTGCTAGTATTTTTTGACCTTTGTACGTATTTTCTCTCGAGAAGGGTATGCCAATAGTGCATATGTAGTACATGCATTTGCACAAGCTGTATTCTTCCATATTTTCTCGTTTTACCAATTTGGAATATGATTTTTCATTTAACAAATCTCTTTGCTCTCCTAGTAACTCCGTTCAATAGAATCTCTTCACAAGTGTTCAAATGTGAGTCGCAAACGCATCGCTTACGGTCCCATTGCTTCTGAAATCATAGAAGAATATGATCTAAATTACATCAGTTATATCTGTTACGTCAAGCGCAAAATAAGTGTATTTTCCTTATAGTGGACAAGTTTTCAGTCCCTTCTTTCTTTGGATTGGCAACAGAATTTTGTGGAGGTAAATGTCCGTTCATATAAAGATAAAGATAAAGATAATTTTTTTTTTTTTTTTTTTAGGGTTGCCAAAAGGCTTCAATATTCCCTATTAAATCAAGTTTTTGATCAAAACTTGTATCGCATGTCGACAGTCATATCTGTTTCACTTAATATATGTCACTTCTCTTGTATTGACACATGTTCCCTTAGCTTTAGAATGGTTATAGTGTTAAGAAGAATCAAAGCTCCTCTAATATCGTACTCTGATATTTCGTATCATACGTCAATCCTGGTTCTGGAATCCACTGCTACAGCTTCGTGCAGTGTTAATATCGCTTGTATCAAATTTGGCGTCACAGAAGCTCATTGTAGTCGTCTAACCAGAGCGCTAACTGGTCAGTTAAATAAAAATATATAAAATCAAGACTTTGTGTTCTGAATCTCCTGTATGGTTAAGCTATGATTCAGAGGTACTATTGTACCTATATTTACCTTCCACTTAGTGTGTACATGTCCCTCTTTTGCCCGACTTCATTCTTTTTAATGTATGTCAGAATTTAACAAAGGAAGTTAAAAAAGTCTTTATTTCCAATATTTTTATTGAAAAAAAGCTTCATTGCTTAAAAATCCCTATGTGGACAGGCTAAATGCCAACTTTGCCATTATAAAATCGTTTATTTGCCCTCATTGTAGCATCCTGGTTAGAACATTTTCTGATCATTGTAAACTCAAATCTCCTGAATTTTGTAGTTGTGAATCAATAATGTATGATTCTTGTAGCTCATATATGCCTGTTTTTCGATTGCTAGAAAGCTTTTATGTACTCTCGCCTATCCTGATATAAGTGTATCTCATTCTATGAATTTAAACTAAAATAACAATCTGTCATTTTTCACCCAATATGGTTATAAGCTTCAATGCTTCAAAATTCCTCCGTGGATCGGCTTTATGCCCTAAATATTTATTTATTTTCTAATCCTTTTATGGTTTTCAGGTTTCTCAGGTATATGATGAAATCTGTAAAAAAAAAGGCTAGGCACAATTTTCCCGTTTGTTTGGATAACGTGCCGCTATCAAGCCTACCCCTTTTCTGATACCTGATGACTTTTTCAAATGACAATAGTAGTTTTTGATTCAGTGGATTGATTCTCATAACACAACTGATCAGGTTTGAAGTCGTTATTATGAGTATTGTGAAAGTTATGGCTCATCAAAGTTGAAAAATAATTTTAGAAATTCTTCATTCATTCGAAACGATTTTGCAAATTTCTTCCAAACCTTGTAAATTGGGTGCATTAAGGTGTTTGAGATTGTGTGCCCTGCAAACATGTAATCGTATCAGAAATGAAAACCTTAGTCGTTTACAAAGGTGTTGCGAATCGGAATTCCACTGCATTGTGAAAAGATCATGTAAAATGTCGACTGAAGTCAATTGAAATCGGATATGATAGAAAGTCTGAGATGTTTGTAAATTTCGAAATGATTTTGCTCCCGCGTGGGCTTCAAGTGAGAAAATCATCGTCATGTTCTCTCTGCAACCAGCAGTGCATCCAAATGGCTAAAACTCAGATGAGAATTGAATACCTTATATTGACCCATGAGAGAACTAGAAAATATTGTCGCTGGCAACGATTTGAAGGCTATGAGAGCAAAATTTTGCGTTCTCTTACCTTCTTCCGATAGGTTCGAATAAGGTGTCGAATAACGTCCAATTGGTGTAGGTTCCATCGCTTTAAAGAAATGAAATTTATGTATGTACATAGATTGCCTAAAATTTGGTAGGTAAATGCTATTTTTTCAATAAAACAGCCATAAGTCCAGTTTCCAATCCGTAATAGGCTTTGGTGGCTCAAAAAGGCTTTGTTTGATTCCTCGGAAAAAATCACATAAGATTCGTCCTATTTTGTTCAAAATTTTAAAGGCCGAAACACTTTTTTTGAATCATTGAAAAATATAGGGAAATTGGGGGAGAAAACAGCCATAACTCAATTTTCCGAAGCGTGCGGTGGCTTAAACAGCCTTCAGGCGTTCGTAAGCTCGTGCGGCCTCTGAATCTACGTCCAATTCATTTTCTGGACATTTTCACTAATAGAAGGTACTTTTCACGTATCAAATTCTGTGGAAAAGGTTGAAAAACGAGTTCGTTCGTATTAACTGTTTTCCAGGCACGGTCCTATGGGGGGGGGGGGGGGTTGTCGTGGTGATCACCCTCCCTTCAAGCGACAAAAAACCGTTATAAAATACCCGCAAAAGCTCGAATTTCTACAAAACTTTGGAACTTTTCTTAGTAGATGTGCTTTTTAATTTTCAAAAAGTTCCACTCCGTGGGGTTGTTTATTCAACAAAAAAGTTGATTTATCACTTAAAAGGCTCAATATTGATGTCGGTCCACCAAACTCAAACAGCTGTTACTTTTGATTCCCCGTACTGAATTATACAGGTTGGGGCAGAGTGGACTCCCTGATTTGATCGGTTAATTAGATAAAAACCATACAAGATTATTACAAAAGCTTTTTATTTCTGAAATCTACATACAATGCCATTTATCTTACATTTAGTTTTAAAAAATGATATCGTCTAGGCGTCGACCTTGACGAGCGATGCACATATTAAGCCGTTTTTTCAAAAACTCTACGCAGCATATCCGACGTTATTCCAGCAATAACATCAACAATTGCTTCCTTAAGGGCTTCCAAGGTCCTTGGTCAAATTTTGTAAACCTCAGATTTGAGGTAAACCCAAAGAAAATAATCGCATGGGCTTAGATAAGGGAGCGAAGGGGCCATGAAACATCCCCTCGTAATGAGATCAAGTAGCCGGGAAACCTAAATGCACGCTGGGTGGCCACCACACTATCCTTATTTTTAAAGAACGTTTCGACTACAAAACCACGATGCTCGCCTGTCCACAACATAATGACTACTAAAAATTTCGTCTTTCCCCCCACCACATGGAACTACTCCAACTTCGCTAACTCGCGCGCGCGCTCTTCGGCGACTGATTGAAACTAGGGAGTCCACTCTGCCCCACCCTGTACAAAATAACATTAGTTGATAAATAACTCAACAAAAGTGTGTTGTTGAGTGTTGATTTTGAATTTGCTATTAATGAAATGTAGGGACAACTTTTTTTAAATTGTCACTAATTTCCCTCATATGCAAAAATTAACACGAGCCAATCGTTATAAATGTTTGCTTCAAGTTCAGAGCTTCTAAATTCTTGATTTTGTTTTGAATTTGATTGAAATGAAAAATTTGAAAAAGTCATATAGGAGGTGAATATGGTTACAACACTGAAATAGTTGAAATATTTGATTTGCTGTCATCATACATTTATTGCCTTCAATATGCAGTTTCTTTTTTATTTGCTCAGATTTAGAAGGAAACAATAAAAAAAATCATTAACTATAAACGTACGGAATCATGTGATTTTCAATTTTCTTGATATATAGAAATTTCTACCATGTTTAATGGTAGAAACAGATTTTGGTCATTCTAAGAAGTAAGAAAAAACCTTTGGCCTTCAAGTGTTAAATTGCCTTTATTGTAAGAAATTTAAATTTTAGTCAAATTTTCCATCGAAGTGATAAGTTTTCCAGTAGGCGTTTAAGAAACGTATGACTTCAATTGACCGTCTAACTTTTTTTATAATTCTTTATTGAAACGGCTCATACGATTATGTTTTTAAGAGCCAAACTCGTTTTCTTTGTTTTTACAATCGTTTTCTTAGCTTAGCACTTTTTTTTTTAAAAGAAAACAGAAGATAGAAAGGCCAATTAGCGTTAAAAATATATGTGATCATTAAACTTTCAGAATGTTGTTGAATTTTTAAGCTCAAAATATTTTTTAGGATTAAGTTGAAAAACCAGTGAATTTGAATCTTTCGTTCAAAAATAGAATTATTTTAAAGGGAGAACTTTAATGATAATGCATGCTTGAAACTTACTATTTTTATAATGTGAGAATAGCTGATCTACAGAAACCCAAATGTTATATTCTATATTCTAATCATTGTTGCGGTTTGGTAAGTATCGTAATTTCCTAATTCTTTAACAGCATTTTAAGTATCAATATTCCATATATACTTTCCCAAATGACATAAATTCATATTTAGATCTTTACATATTCAAAATATTATATGAAGCGTTTGGTAGGGATCTCCACGCTTCATTCCACCCCTGTATCCTGTATTTTTCGCGGTTTTCATCAGATGGTTCGCCTGGCTGTAGTAATATCTGCAATGCAAAAATAGAATTATTTTAAAGGGAGAACTTTAATGATAATGCGAATAGTGCGATGGTGCGAAAATTTGCGCAATTCGATAAACTTTTCTTTGAAAATCGTTTATATATTACACTAAATGCTTTCTACAGCGCTTCATCATAATGTACTAAACAATTGTAGATCTTAACATTTTTCAACTTTGTTTCGAAGACTGAAAATTGTTTTGTCTTACCTACAACGTTTCAGATTTAAAAAACTGTTTTTTCAAGGTTATTTTTTTAATTTCATTGTAACTCCTTTAAATGAAATTGTAGAACTTTAATTTGTTCAGCAAAGTTATGTATTTTGTTAAGATAAACAACTTTGTAGAAGAAACCAAAGCTCTAAAATGCTTAACAAAAAAGTTAGCTTTTTTATCTTGCGATTGGTGGACCCCTCAACTCTATATTTTATTTCAAAGAATGCGCCTTGTAAAATTATGCAATGTTGT
The DNA here is from genome assembly GCF_029784155.1 of Uranotaenia lowii. Classification (NCBI taxonomy): domain Eukaryota; kingdom Metazoa; phylum Arthropoda; class Insecta; order Diptera; family Culicidae; genus Uranotaenia; species Uranotaenia lowii. The sequence goes on along the minus strand of NC_073692.1, from coordinate 181,332,231 downwards.
CGAAGACATCAAAAGTCTATCTTTTCATCCCTTGGCGCTATTAATTTAGCTCCGCTAGATTGATGTTTTGTACGAGTGTGCATTGATCGATTTCACTCTGAACTGCTTAGTTTTAAAATTTCTAAAAGCCAAAAAATATAAAAAAAATGTGACAAAAAAAAAACAAGTTTGGGACGCAAAAATTTTCCAAAATCAGTTTGCCTCGGTTCAAATTTCTCCCTTATGAATTAAAACCATCTCCTTATCATTCCAATCTATCATGCCAAACAGTCAGAAGATCTTTAAATGATTGTTAACCAACACTCCTGGATTTCAAGATCTACAGCAACTATGTCACCGATACTGCTTTTAGCTTATCTACACAATACTATTGAAATTTTAAGTTAAAATTTAGCTTAAGGTAGGCTTGCCAGATGGTTTTAAAAAAAAGCGGGACATTTTGAGAGAAAAAAGCGGGACACAGCCGAAAAAAGCGGGACATTTTAAAAATTTGGTTGAAAAAGTCATGAAATGTATGTAACGTATGTGAATATGTTTTTTCTACTCTAAGAGTGAGGGGCTTTTTTATTATTTGAGTTTAAAGTTCTATAAATCGATATTGGAAGAATAGTTCAATTGATATAACATCTGTTCTTAGCCAACGTTTATGCTTTCAAATACAGGCGTAAACATCGTTCAAAGTTGAAGCTTTTCAATGCCCTTGCGTCGGTGAAAAAGTGCGAATGACACAAAGACGTTAAAACAACATTGACTGAAAAAAATTAAATCAATGATAAAACAATTATCAGTATTAAACGCGATTTTTTTGTATTAAAAAAGGCAAATTTTTTTCTTGATTATTTCCATACTTGCGATTGAATGTCATGACAAAACAAATGCTTGGATAGGGCTCTCATCATTAGGCAATTCAGCTTACATTTTAAACATAGAAATTAAACATATTTAATTTATATGTACACTGTGATGTAGGTATTCACTATTTTTTATAGAACGGTCTTTAGCTCGGAATTTCTGATTTGTGAAAAGAGTTTTATTATATTTATAAACATAATTTTTTCGCTGTAAAAGTCATATAAGCTTCGTTTCAAGATTAAGAAGATTACAAAATTTAAAAAAAAATCAAATGAACTATTCTTCAGAATCCGTTTTGGTGCGAGCTCAGTATGTCATTTTTTAGAAATCTACTATTAGCATTACCCAAAATGTGAACATTTTTGGTATTTTTTCTAAATACGGAAAAACTATAAATTTCACCATGCAGCAAATAGTTATTTATACAACAAGTTGCAAAAAGTGGTTTTTCAGTACGAGCCGTAAATTTATCCAACGAGGGTTGCCGAGTCAAATAATTACGTCGAGTGCTGAAAAATCGAGCTTTGCAACGAGTTGTATACACAATATTATACAAACATTCTCTTGAAAATTCATTTATTAGCCAACAACTAAAAATAAATTAGGTCGTGGTGTGTACTTTTCGAAACTAAATTCAGTTCTGAAGTGTAGCACTTTTTGATACTGACACTGACACTGGATTGCATAAATTCTGCATAAATGTGACACTGTCACATACTCAAATGGAGCTTGACAAAGATAAAACGCATAACAAATGACACATTTTAAATTGAAAATCAAATTTAAATGCAATGTCTTGTTTGATAGATTTAAATCTGACAATAATAGGAGTTGCATAGAAAATTTAAAAGATCACTCTTAAAGAAATAACGGATCAATGAAAAACCAAGCATCTTATTTGTGTGATGTGCAATTTTAATAAAACAAAATAAATCAAATGTAGGCAAACTTGTTTTTTTTATTTGAAAACTTTGTTGAAAAAAAGCGGGACATTTCGAGTAAAAAGCGGGACGGTGGGACATTTTCCAAAAAAGCGGGACATGTCCCGCTTTTGCGGGACGGATGGCAACCCTAGCTTAAGGTTTGATTTTATGAATCTGAAAGCTTGGCTATTTCAATTGCAAATGATTGAGACGCTTCACTAAAGATAAGTATGAACTTTCAGAATTAACTCTTCATTTCATATTTTTTTATTATAATTCAATATTATTTAAAAAAAATTAGGAATTATGTGTAGGTTCCTACATGAACAATTAAAAAGATTAATCACTTTTTTTATATAATTTATTTGTTGTAGTATAGTTAAAATTGAAAATTTAGAATGATAACAATAAATTCAAGAGCAAATCAAATAAAATTAGTTTGCAGAAACTTCATATTCAGAAACTGATTTTGATAATCGTATTTTCTACTAAATTCATATTTTAAGTGTTGATTTTATATATTGTGTTTCCATCTTTGAAAATAATAATACTTAATTTCCAAATCACGATTCAGCAAAATACCACAATGAAAAATTTAATGCCTGTTAGTTAATTAGTTTATCGGCCTTATCGGTGGAAAGTAAAATACTTCTAAAAAATTATAAAATATCCGAGCGCTTATATTTGAAAGTGCAGGAAAAAAATGAAGATAGCTTGAAAAATATGTTTCTACATTTTCATCTCTCAACAAAGTGTGTATTATTTTCATCGAAAAAACTACAATTATAACGAGAAATTCTTTAAAGAGCTCTTAAAGTGACAATTTTAAAATACCAGATACACTTACTAATTAAAAAAAATATATCAACGTTTTTCGTAGTGGATATTATAGATTCGCTGGTTGTTATATAAAAGGATGTGTAAGTTGTGTAGAAGGATATTGAAATGAGTATATAGAGAAACTTTGATAAAGTTTTCATTATTCATCTCTTGTTTCATACCTTTTTCTATACATTTTGTTCAATAAAATCCATGGGGGAAGGAGGAGCAGTGTGCAGTTTATATTGTAGACTCATTTGCAACTGACCATTTCCCCCCTCCCCCGCCTTTCACTGACGCAAATGATCGTTTTTTCACCAGATATTAACGTTCCTTTATATTGACTGAAAATTGGAAAATCACCCCCCCCAAGCACCAACTCTAGAAACGCCCGTGCTGTTTTCACAGTTTTTGTGATAAAAACATTGGATTGAAATGAAAAGGGACGGGCAGCTCATTTAAGGAGTCAAATTTTCGGTCAGGGGTGGGAGAAAGGGTCGTCCTTAGTAACTGTTCACTGCTTTTTCTACATTGTCGTGATTGTCCATCAGATTGAGATTAAATTTTTCCTCCCAGATTTTTGACAGACAATTGATTTCAGATGTCAAAGGCAGGAAAAGGTGTCGTCCATACTAATTGTTCATTGTTTTCGCGATTCATGATTATGCATAGCATTTTGATGAAAATTTGCACATGAGAGTTTTACAGCACAGGCAACTGATTTCAGGTGTAAAATGTTGGATCAAAAATCAGCAAAAGCGGTGATCAATTCTTATTATTTAAAGTTTTTACAATAATTACGTTATTAACAACTTATTATGCATCGGATTAAGGCAAAAATTCATGCACGAGAGTTTTGCAGGACGAGAAATCGATTCCTGATTTTGAAATTTGTAACAGACGACAGAAAAGGGGGTCATTTGAACTGTTAAATCGTTAAAAAATAACTGCATCATTATTCATGGGATGAAGACGACTATTAAATCACGGAGGTTTTAAAAATCGGAATATCGATTTCTTGATTAAAATGTTGAATCAGACGATAGAGAAAGGGGTCTTTCCTGTTAACTGTTCAATGTTTTTACAATAATTGTGTTACTTTACTGTTGATAGGTTTTGTAGTATATTCGTTATTATGAATCCGAACAAGACAAAAATTCTTACACGGGTGTTCTTTTAGAGACAGGCAAAAGGGTCGTTCATTAATACTCTTTTAATATTTTATGCAATATCGTCGTAAAATTCAAACAGAAATTTCTCATCACATATTAAAAGTTAATGCTAAACGGAGCTCGTACGGGATCAGCAAGTATCTTTTATATAGCCATATTTTCTGCATTAACTTAAAAACTGAAAAAAAAATGAATGATACCACATAATTTACTGCTGTTACGCGCCGATGTCGTTTGTTTGGCTGTCTGTCACGCTCAGTTAGAACTCCTGAAGTGCCAATCAGCGAAATTATAGGTTGAAAATTAGCTCGGCTTCTGTACCGAACTGGAAATTCAGACATGAAAAGTGAAACCTTCTATTTGAACCGGGGCAAGCTAGGCTGTAGAAAGTTTGTTGCAAGAAATCCTAATCGCTCGATCGCACCAGATCATGCTGCTGTCGAAGGCGTCAAAAATGGATCATTACGCGAGCAGAATTTGACGTTTAATTAAAAATGCACTCGTTTAGTGATGGCGTACTCATATGGCAGGTACATAAACTATAACTTAGAGACCGTTTGCCTATGGGCAGTCTGAGGTCTAAAGTCTGCGAAGTCCGAGCTAAACGCATCGTTGAAAGAAAAAAAAGAAAAACTCCTAATGGCAAATTAATACCGTCCGAAGGTGGACAAGATCCTTACGCGCGGGCTACGCAAGATTCGTTTCACCAGATACTTTTTTATTACAGCAATTTGTATCGATAGTGTGCTGACTGACTGCTGGAGCACCGTTCAGCTGCCATGTTGTTGCTTTGTATCGCAAATTCTCGATCGATTCTAGCTATAAGTTGTCGTATTAGCCAATCGCGGTAACTTACATTACTACTGGTGGCTACTATACTAAAATACCCTTTACAGGCAAAGGAAAACTGAGATCGTGGGCGTTAAATGTAATAAGTTACAGCAAATACGCCCCAATCCAAGCCCTCCTGTGCGTATGTAATTTGCATTAACCTGACCCATCAGCACCAGCTGAGATGTAGCAAGTGAAGGAATAGTGAACGGGTTCGGATAGTTCGTACCTAGTAAAAAGAAAATGTCGCGCTTCGGTAACTTATGGTTATTATCGGGTCGAGATAAAATAAATCGTTTTCTGTCATAATTTTTAATGCTGATCAGCCAATAAGCATCGGCTTACCGGGTTCATCTTCTATTTATTTAAATTTTATACCCATTAAAACGAACGAGTTAATCTGTTTACAGTAGTTGATGAGATATTTGCTTACTATCCGGTAATGACATTTAATCTGCAGATGGAGATTGTTGAATGTTGGCTCGCTTCGGGATCCTGTAGCCTCTGGAACGAAGTGATCTTATGGTATTAAAACCAAAAGTTTAATTTCATGTTCACTTATCATATGATTGTGATTATAGGTTCATGGTGAAACAAAAATTGAAAAGTACCTATGTAAACAGTTAAGGATCTGTAACTTTACTTAACTACCCAGACAACCATTTGTTGGGTATTTCGAATTAGCAACGCAAATATACGTGCAAATATACGTGTAAACATATCGTATATAATGTAGCAAAACCAGTATATACGTATCATTTTGGAGGCCATATAGGTACATTAGCAAACATATTCTTGATTTGGATTGTATTAAATTACGATTTGCACGACTTGCCATGCGCATCATTTACGACTACCCTGATTCTTTTTGGAATATACTATGACAATTAACATCATCATATAGATGATTGAGGTTGTAATATACGACATTTTTCGTAACAATATGGAATGTTTGACGACTTATTTGGTCGTCTTTTGCGACTTGAGTGCAGGGCTCTCATTTTCCGTCAGTTGAATAAAAATAAGATAATTTTTTTTTTGTACTTTAAACCAATTGGTTTATTCATCCCATAAAAATAATAAAAATAAGATTATTTCAAAGAAATGCGTTTTTTTCTGTCAAATTCAAGTTTATATCGTACAAATTTATTATTTGCCTGATTGCTGATTTTTTTTCAACGTTCATGAAGTTATTGTTAGTACCTGGACTTGATCCCGTGACCATACGATCTGCAGCTCATGATGGTTCCTCGACGCTACATGGATTCAAGGGGATTTGCTTCAAAAGCATTAAACCAAAAGCAAATCGTATATTTCTATAACTTAAATCATTTAAATCGTAGAACACGTCATGGATGATCTAAAAATAGACCAACATTTTGAAGCCTCCTTTAATACGATTCCAATCATCAATGTCCCATTATCATAAACGATTTTATTGAACTTTTTTGTATTCTTTCACGATCGCCAGCAAATACGTTTTACGAAAATCAGACATGCGAATTAATTTGCAAAGGTATACGATTGCGTGCACATTATTACGAATCAATGCAGTTATATGTATACGTTTTTTATTTCGAATTATTTTATGCATAGCACGACAAAATCTCTAAGTCACGGCTGATCACCGTATATCGGTCGTTTCACTGATTTTTGCGAATGGTCGTACACAAAGGTCGAGTTCATATGTATATAAATACGAGTCTCTCTTCTTGTCGTAATAAAATCATGAAATGCTTTTAAATACGATAAAGAATATACATGGACCGCACATCAGAGTGCATCGTGCTACCGTCGCGCGTGGTTGTTTTTTTTTTGCTCCGGTTTCTCGTTCGTGTATATTGCTGGTGTTGTTTTTTTTTGTGGATTTTGTGCAAATTTGTGAAAATAATACATTTTGTTTTGAGATTAGTTTTAGTGATCTGTGGGAAATAATCAGTTTGAATGGGACCATACGAAATTTAATAGAGAAGAAAATGCCAATACATGTGCGTTGAGACTGTACCCCGTTTGCTCCGAGTGGGTGGTCTTCGGCGAATTGAAAAGTGTTTAGAATTTCTATTAGAAAAATTCGAAATATTTAGACTCGAGTCGAAAAATGTAAACGTCTTGTGTGAGTCAAAGTAAATTCAAAGTGAAAATCTAAAATTATATCCGACCCGGTAAATGACGCCGAAACATGTCAGCGCATGTTTGTCTTGATCGCAGCAAGCGGAGAACGCCAGCCTCAAGAGAGGAAATATCCGTGAGCGCGTTCCATCGTTTGCTACTTCTTCTTTTTGTAGTTTTGTCATTTCTCGATGCAAGATTTCTGTATCTGATTTCTCTTCACCGCTGATGCTGCTAAAACGCGCTGGCGGGGAGTAGCAAAAGTTATAATAAAAAACTATTTTAGTGTATTTTTTTTTTATTATTTTGCGGGACAATCAACGACGAATTTTCACGGTAATATCAAATAAACTTTAGAAGTTTGAAAAGTTACCGGTTAAAGGTAAACTCTAGTTAGGACATCAGAATACATCCTAGTTTTTTTTTTGGTAGAGCAGAGTTAAAGTGGAAGGCTCTAGTGCCCGGGGGTCTATCGTTTGTGTTTGCTTGCCTCATCGGTGGGCAGTAGCAAGCTCGCTCAATTCTTGGTTGCACTGAGCGAAGAGAGAAAGAGAAGGCTATGTTGAGATCAGCGGTAGTCGATAGACTACGATAAAATCTGTGATAAGGTTCAACGAAGGTGCTTGGGTGTAAGTGATTACTCTGGGGAGGCAAATCCAAATTTGTGAACGGGCTCTGAAGAAGAAACGAAGATTAGAGTGCGACAGCTGCTGGCTGATTTTCAAGCGCATCCCGTACAGGAAAATTGAATGAATTGATTCGAATCCAGCGTTTCATTCAATCAAAGTTAATCGAGTTTATCCGATACCTGGCAGAAAATGTGGAGTCGCTTGAGAGTGCGATTGTATTTTTGGTAATGAAGGGTTGGGTTTTGGGCTGAGTTCGCTAAGTGAAGTGATTTTGAGTGAGGCGCGAAGCATGTCTTCTAGAAATGAAAGTTATTTGAATAAAAGACAGCAAGAAATTTAAAAAACACAGCACCCTATACTGCAGAGCTTGGAGAGCACCTGTATTCTTGAAGGCATTGGAATGGCGAAGCTGAACTATGGTGAGATCGTTTCATTATATTGATTACATTGAACATTATTTAAATTGTTTATAAGAATGTTCAATCAGTTGCCAGCTGGCCAGGTATATACACGGATGCCGGAATACCTGAGTAAATATATAACATAGAAAATGTTATACATTTTAACTGGTTGAGTAGGTGATTGAATCATTCCCCCAAAATATACTTACATAGACACGAAATACATTCACTCCATAACAGATCATACGAAGCCATGGTGCCGGGTATGGTGTACGTTGCATTGAAGATTGGTTGAGATATTTAAATAGGGCATATGGAACCATACTTTGGTCAAACTGCGGTGAATCCGTGCACCCATGGTGGATTACCAACATACATACATAAAGAATATACATGGACCGCACATTGTAGGTGCATATATACGAAAATGAGTATAAATAACATTCTTTACGATGTAATCTGTAAAAGAAAATACGACTTCTGGTTGTCTGGGTACTTAATGGTCTCGCGTCGATTCTCCGGTACATAGGGCTGTGGTAAAAGACCTCAACTGTCGACGTTTCGAAGCCAGCGTCTTCACTTGGTCATAGTCAAGATTCTCGTCGACGTGTCAGCGATTCATAAAAAATTGCAGTTTCCATCGGCACCGCATATGTGCACCAAGTTTAACACCGGTACAACAAAACGGATTTCACGTTTGAGTTGAAGATTCGGATTTTTGTGCGTGGTGACCGGTATTCGATGTATTTCTTGGAACCACCATCAGGCGTTTTCTGGGTACCAAGGAAAGCACTCCACGTTCTCAACTTTTTGCCCAGTCACCACGAAATTGGAAGGATTTTCTGTGTTGATTTCCACCGACTTGGTCTTTCCGACATTGATTTTGAGACCTTTAGCCTTGGAGCAGTGAGGTGAGGTCGTCGAGTTCTCTCTGCATATCTGGTTATCTTTGGGCAAGCATAACAATATCGTCTGCGAGGTCAAGGTCGTTTAGCTGCTCTATTGTCGAACGATTATACGGCAATCCTCGGTTTTTGATCTATAGTAAAGATCGCATCCATTACTATGAGAAAAAGCAACGGTGATAATATACATCCTTGTCTCATTCCAGCAGTTACCAGGATTGGATCGGATAAGACACCGTCGTACAGGACTTTGCTCAAAAATGCATCGTATGAGATGGACTAGATTCTCTGGGACTCCTCGTCGTATGAGAGCAACCCAGATGTGTTCGTGGTTTAGTCGGTCGAATGTTTTTTTTTTTTCAAAATCAACGAACGCCAGCAGATGAGAGTCTTGGAATTCGTTGATTTGTTCCAGTAGAATTCGTGGCTTTGTGATGTGGTCCACACATGATCGTCCGGATCGGAATTCAGCTTGCTACCGTCGGAGTGTAGCGTTGATTTTCTCCTGGATCCTGTTCAAGATAACTTCAGGTTGTACAGATCAACGTTGTGCCCCGCCAGCTACCACACTCTGTCAGGTCTCCTTTCTTCGGGACCTTTATGAGGATACCGTCAAACAGGGCATCATTCAACAGCAGGGTCAGATGAACATTTGTGTACCATATCACTCATTCAACTTTCATTTTTTTTTATAATGTAACATGTTATCATGATAAAAATGATAACAAAACGATGATGACATAGTTTCTCACATCGTGAGATAGTTTTTTAAAGTTATTGATTCGCATAGAAAATCTTTAAAAATCGAGCAATAGATGTACAAATTTTAACATTTTTCGATGCCGTAAAAATTTTTACCCAGTATTACGGATTGGCTTGATGATATCACTTACAAACTTAAAAATGACCGATTCCAAGCTGCCCTCAACTGGAGAACCGATTTTTATTCTTCTTTATTTAAAAGTAAATTGCAAACTATTAGAAAGGTTATTTCTTGAGCATCAATTTCCATCAAAAGATTTTCAAAAAGTTTGTTACTGTAATTTATTAGCCTTATCGGTGAAAAATGATGTCGTTTTTAGTAGGGACATCTTAGAAAGTTGGAAAAAATGATATATGGTAAAATCAGCGTGTAGAATTTATTCAGAAGCACTACCATCACTTATCTAATTTTTGTTCCGCACGGGCCAACTACTTTGAAGTGGTAGATAAAGATACAGTGAGCGATATAAGAATAGTACCTACCACTATGTGTATTCCTTGTTAAAATATGAATAATTGAAAATCACCAAAATTTTCCTCTACAGTTTGTTTGGAATTGTTTGCTTTCTTAGACGTAGCAATTGGCGTTGAGGATTAAAAATATGAAAAAAGGTTGCGGAATTAAAATAGTACCACTTGTATTTCTCAACAAAAAAAAATATATTTCTAAAAATCTACTGTGTAAAAGTGAATTCTAAGTGCTTCTAAGAATTATTTGAATACATAACTGCGATTTTAGGAGTCGATGATTCTATTACGATGGTTTGATTCTATGCCCGCACACACACAATACAAGCATATTTCACGCGAACACAAACGTTTGCTGTCGAAAACAGCAACAGCAACAATAAATAACCCCTCCACCCCAGCTGGGGCTGAGTAAATGGCCCGAATTTTGTGCAAACAGCACCATACACCATGCCACAGAGGGTTGTTTGTACAAAATATTTCAATCCTGACCGATTTCACTCAAACCGTTTGCGCGCTCATTTGAACAGTGCCATATACGAAGCAAACCGTGTTCACAGCCACAGAGTTTCATCGCATTTGTGCAAATGTTGTGTACTCTATGGAACGCTTACAGTCGGTCGGGATGGAATTACTTTGTTCTAACTAATACTTTTATTCATTTTTCTTCTTCTGGACTTCGATCTCAGGAACAAGAGACCCCTCGAGCTGGGTCTGAGGGTCCGTCTGCTACCGGGTAGCTGGGAGGACTTCGCGAATGTTCGAATGTTCATCTCACTAAGTTTGGCTATTCTAATTAATTGAAAACTATTTATTGAGGAAATAAATAAATTTTATTAAAGAAAGGAAGAAAAAAAAAACAAAACTATTTCAAATTAAATGTGTTTATTGTTAAGTGTATGTGAGTGGGGTATGTTTGCGCAAACTTTTATTTGTACGTTCCGCTTTTCCTGATGACTACAATGACGCTGCTTTCATTCAAAATGGCGAGCTTGTCAGCTCATATGCCACTCTGACTGGAAGTCTATGCACCGAAACGATATGGGTGGGAATGACCAGTCCGCTAGTAATGGTCAAGCCTGGTTGCGTGGAGTTCTGCATTGCTAAGCGCTTTTCTCATAAACGTCATCGACTGACCCAGGCTGGCCCAATTCGTCAAGCCGAGAGAGGCCCTCCTTGGGAATTAGAACCCTTTTTCGGTCCGAGGGACTCATCCTTAATAACTATGGCCGTCCGTTAGTCCGCGGGAATGTTACGGGTGAGTTTATTCAATAAGAACAAAAAGGTCCCGTACAAAAACCCGTTACCAAATCGTATAAACGCTGCGGCAACTTTCGAGCATACTAATGCTTCTTGCAAGGCCTACCTGAATGCTTTCAACGGCCTGGTATTTCCAACATCATTTTCACCTTTCAAAAAGAGTTTGAAGATTTTACAACTCACAACTCCACTTTAACGTTTTGTCACACTCACCGCCGAGATTCAAATAGCCGAGTAAAGCAAGGGAAACTCGCTACTTTTAGGAATCAAAATGGGAAGTTGATAATGCTCGTGATGAATGCGTTCTAGGAAGCAACTTGAGCGGGAAATGGGAATCCATTCCCATTCCCGTTTTCTTGCTTGACACCTTGGATACCTAGATCATGAAAGGAGGCCAAACGCCAGGAAGCCACCGTTGTGCATTTTTTGGTGATTGATCGCTGGCAGAAAGCCTATGACAAATATCCCTCGTCCCTCATCAAGCTCTAGTAGTTCACTGGTCAAGATGTCGGGTTTGTGTTATTGGATGTTTCGTGTTTTATGTGAGCATTTTACTTTTTCACTCCCATTGATTCTACTACAAATAGAGTGCGCCATCTGGATTTATCCGATTTTAACGTCACATAACTCTGCCGGATAACTTTTTATCCGATTTTGACAGATAAACACAATTTCACTTCATTTAATGCCATTTAACATACGAGTCGAAATGAAACAACAAGCTGATAACGGAGCGCGTTACATCCAAGGTTGCCGAAATCGCGGAAAAACCGGTAATTTCACAGAAGTTTGAGCAATTTTTCGTCACAGAAACTATGTCACAGATCACGAAATTTTAAAATTTTCACAGATTTCACAGATTTTTTTCAATTTTGAATGGATTTCCGAAATTATAATTCTATCGGACAGTATTAAATTTAGATTTCTTATTCTGAATAAGAAAAGTATGATAAGATTGGTAATGGTTATTGATTTTGCCCAACTAAACTGTGAAAAAGACTTAATTTATCATGAATTTCTATGAAATTCATGGAAATAGCATCACAGAGATCCATCACAGAATTTTTGGGTAAAATCACAAAAAGTCAGAATTATTTTTCTCAAAAACACAGATTTTTTTTCGGCAACCTTGGTTACATTGATAACGATCGTTCAATTGTGAAAACATGGAGAAAGAATATTAAAGTGCGAACTTAGCCATCAACTTCATGGACAATGAATACGTGAACATTCTGCCAATGGAAATATTTTTATAGACCCTTTAAATACTATGCACTTTATGCGAAAAAACAAAATTGATTTTTAAATAGTTTTGATTGCATCAATTGTGTAAAAAATGAGATATTTCTTTTATTTTATTAGCTTTTATAATTGCTGATTGAATTTTTGATGCATTGAAATTATTTGAATTCTTTGACAAGACGGAACTAAGCTTAAAAACGGTGAAAAAACATCGAGGACATATATACGTATACTATAGAGCAGGGGGTTTCAGATCATTTGCTCAGCGGAGCACTCTTTAAAACAAGACATTTTGGCGGAGCACCTGTATTTTTGAACGCATGAAAACCCCTAGTTTTGAAAGTTTGAAATTCCTATAAAAAAGAAAGAAAAAATATTTTTGAAAACTGGATAATATTTATCATTTAAATAAGATGAGTCTTGTCATCGTAGTCAATAAAATCAGTAATGAATGGCTAATGGCTACTCTTTAAATAGTCTTGTTCTTAGTTTTATTGACAAAATGTGTGTCATCAAAAATTAATGATTTTAATAGAACAAATACGCTTTCTTCGATTTTCCAACTGCAACAAGTTTGGTTAAATTTGTGTCAATTGTAGCCTGACGTCTGGTTACGCGTTTAATCGGGATCGGTATTTTGTCTTCGTTGCGAGATATGTGGAAAATCTAGACTCACATAGATTAATAAGTTGTGGAAAACGGCAGAAGAATAAGTTTTGCTTTAGGACAAAATTTGAAATTCATTTTTCAGTTGGCACCAAAACACCTCAAACGATTTCTTTGTTTTAGATACGTGGGCCTGTTGGTTTAACTTTACATCAAAGAAATAAAAAAAAATATTATAAAGGAAAAGTGTTGTGATTGTCATAATACGTACCTGGAAATTCTCGTTGAATCCTTGGAAATTTTCAATTGATAACTTCGAGGTTATTTCTGATTGATTCTGTTCAAAATTTAATTTTTAACTTGAAGGCCATGATTTTGCTGATTGAATCGAATATTGTCTTTCATTTTATGAAAAGTGTCAGCCAAATAAGTAAACCTGAAGAGTAGAGTGTCCATTTCCCGGCCATTTTTACGTTCCCGGGTTCGGGAAATCTGATCATCCTATTCCCGGGAATTCTCGGGATAGCGGGGAAAAATTGAAATAGGATATTATTACCTCTTTCTACTGCATATGTACGAAATCATAGATGTATGGTATTCTGTACTTACTTTTTTAGCCTTATTCTTTTATGTAAAACTTATAAAACTGTTTATATATCTCAAAAACTCGATAAGCAATTATAAAATAAAAAAAACATATTTACAAAATTGTTATTTTTTTTTAAGTTTTAAACTTTTTTAATCAAATTAAACCAATTTTCAAGAAATTAGACGTCATTAGCATAAATTTCTTTGTTAGAGGTAAACAAAGTTATTTCCACCAACGAAAAAATTGTTTTACTTCTGTCATAATTCATGCAGCAGACGGTTAAAACAATAATGATTTAATATAAATCACTTTATTCGAAAAAATTACATGAAATTAATCATAATACAAGCATGAAATTTATTTCTTGACAATGTTATGGTAGTTTTAAGAAAAGTTTTAAGTAAAGAATAATTTTGATTTACTGCGATGAAGTATTATAATCAAGCAAAACTAATAAATTTAATGCATAGATATGTTATGGTTTACATTGGTTTTGATAGATTTTAAATAAAAAAATCAGAAATGCCTAAAAAACTATTTTTGTTGGATGTTGCCAAAAACGAACGGTTCAAAACGGATTCGCATTCGTATTCGCATGAACGAACAGTCGCCTAAAATTCCGGTTGGCGCAACTCATCAACTCTCCGTTTTATGAAATTACAGTTGTTGGGAATTGTAACATCTTCTCTTTCGGGATTATGGTGCACTTCTCGATTCATAATTCCAAAAGAAGCTAGATCTCCCATTTCTTTACTTCAGTGCTTGGCATCGCTCCTCAGATTTGCCCGTTCAGAGTAATAGCGTGTATTTTTTTCGCTGTGCTCTTCCCAAACGGAGAATTTTTCAAAATGCTCTGTTACCTCCAGAGCGACCAAGCGTCCACCCAAGTGTGGGCAAGAGAAGCAAGCAAACTGATGAAGTGCGTTCTCGGTGCAGATAAATTCGTTCGCACTCGGGCGAAAGAGAGGCTTTACAGAAAACTCAGTTTGTCTTCATCGGTTGCGTCTGGCTGGATCGATGTTTGGAAGTGCGTTAGAATTTACAATGCAGAACATAGATCTAACGAAACTAAATTAATAACGCCAAAGGTAGTTAAGATAGAATGCTGGTGTTTTCGACAACATTGCTCTGTATAATAAAGCGCATATTTTGATATGAAATATAAAGTTAAGAAGTTCACCAATAGCGAGATATAAATCATAACTTTCTTGTTTAGCATTTTAGAGCTTAAGTTTCTTCTACAAAGTTATTTATCTCAACAAAATACACAACTTTGCTAAACATATCAAAGCTCTACAATCTTAACCCAAGGAGATACGGTTGAATTAAAAAAAAAATACTTGAAAAATGCACTACAAAAAGTTATTGTTATTATCGCGCTATTTTTAAATCTCTCGCCTTTAAATTTTATATCAAAATATGCAAATTAACAACTTTGCCCAAAACACCTATCTTTTCATTCCTAAGCGAGTTCCTCTAGATTGATGTTCTGCACCAGGACAAATGATTAGCTACGAGAGCTTTCTTCGGTCCAAAACTATCAAAAGCGTAGCGGTTAAGGAAGATAAATCCTAAATTTTACTATTTGTGAAAGTTTTGAAGTTTTATTACTTAAATTTGTCCCAGATTCTTGCGTAATGTTCACGGTTTGTTTAAAAGGCAAAGATTTTTGGATAATTTTAGTAAATGTTACTTTTCGAATTGCTGCTTTTGTTAATTAATACTTCCCACGTACGATATCAAAAGCACATAAACCTAAGTATACAGCAATTTGCGGATGCCCGGATATTGTGGAAAAACTACTTGGATTTTGCCCAGTTTTATCCACATTATTTGGAAAATGAAACAAGAAAATCGAATTCAGTTTAAAATTGTTTGTCAAAAATTGGATTTGTGAAAGTTTATTTCATCAAACATCAAACCAAAACTTTCCTTCGTATGCTTTAAACATAAATTTGACACTGCTGATGTGTTGCGACAAAAAAAATTTAAGTCGTTTTTCTTCACTAGATGAATGTCTGGAATTTCCTCAGATTTGGCCGGATATTGCTCGGTTTATAGAATGGAGAATTTCAGATTATTTACCCGGTTTCACCATGTTTTTCAAATAATTTTCCAGGAAGTGCCCGGCCCGGCTACGTACAAAAATAGTTCATACATAAACCTACATTGGATCTCTTCAACTGATGCACTGTTCCGCACTGCATAACGGCTTTTTTGAAGAAAACATTCCTGCATTGAAATCTTTCTGGCTTGATACACTGAGAGCACCTGCAACGGTTCAGGCGTAAATATTGGTTTTAAGTATACCAGTTTTAGCACAATTTGAAATTTTAGAATCGGCTAAAACACCCACTCCCCACCGGTGTAGGAGCAAATTTAAAACGGAAACACTTTCATTGCAGACACTCAATAATTGAGAAGAAAAAACCCATTTTATTAGAAAAATTGCATAAGTTTAGAGTTTCACGGTTAATTGTCTTAAATTTAATTCTACGAATATTCTTTTTGACAGAACAATGATTTCAACTATTCTACCAGGATTTCATTAATTTAAAAGCAAAAATGATTACACAACGAGGAAAAAAGGTCAATTGAAACAATTCTTCAATTAATTCAATCAAATTGCTTTGAATCAATGGAATAAGGTTTTGTTGAAATGAAATGAAAAGCAATATTTTTTTCAAGTTATTGCTGACATTGATAAAGGAAATGAGAAATGCTTATCCCAAAGTCAAAGGAAATTTTCCTTTGATTTGTCGATATTTTTGTTTGACAAAAACTTGTTTCACTTTGGGGCCGTTCACATACCACGTGGACAACTTAGAGGAAGGAGGGGGGGGGGTATGGAAATGTCCACGTTTGTCCACGGAGAGGGGGGTAGGGGTTTGGGTCATGTCCACGTGGACAAATTTACTTTCAAAATATTTTCTAAAGGTGAATTAACTCAGATGTTTAAATGAAAATCTTAAAATGGCATACCTTTCCAGTTTAAGTTTAAACAAAAAGTAGCTACTTAAAAGCAAATGATAAATATGATAACTAAAAGGTTTAAATTTTTTAAATTCTTATTCGGTTTTACAAAATCAGTCATTTTTATAACAAAAAGGCAAAAAGTGGTGTTTTCTAACTATCAAATTATAGGTATTTAAAATAAAAACTTTTCCAAATCTGTCCACGTGGGCATCCGGAGTGGGGGATAGGGGTTTGCCAAATTTCCACGCTTGTCCACGGAGGGAGAGGAGGGGGTCAAAAATCTAATTTTTCTGTCCACGTGATATCTGAACGGCCCCTTTGTAAATTTATGTATGGATACAGAAAAATATGCTGAGATAGACGAAAACTCCGAACAATCTATACGAAACTAAAAATCTCTCAATATCTCAAATAAAACAAAAATTATAGAACAAATAATAAACATTTATTTTACCTCATCGAAAAATAATTGAATTTTTTTATCGTTTATTTTTTTCAAATTTTAGAACGCTGACTGGATTCACAATTCGTCGAGCCCAAATGAAAAGCTTTTTACTTAATTATATTAAATCGAGAATAATGTGACATCTATTATTTATACTTGATATGGTTTATATCAGCATCTTTTCTCAATTTATGTAACGTATAGGCTGGTTGAAGCGAAAAAAAAACATTCAAATAATATCTCAAAAAGAAACTATTATCACACTCGATGTTACCCAAACATGTGTGAAAGAAATCATTGTTGGCTAAAATTTTCTCACCGTGAACTAAATCGGTCTGTCGTATATTTTGAAATCCTGTTCCAAATTTGCATGAATTTGGAACAAAGGCGTATAACTGTTGGGAATTTTGAAATCGATAACTGTGCTAAAACAGCAATTTACGCCACCGGTGCCAGCCGGACTGTTTTAGCGTGGTCGAAAACCGTGTTTTGCATCTACCGTTGGGACAGCCCTGAGCGACACAGCAGCGTCGCTAGAGCACAATTTTCTAGCCAGCTCCTTCTCTTTTCTTTAGAGCGAGCGACGTCCACCCGACCGTCAGAGCAACCGCAATCGGGCGCACTCGGCAAAAAGATAAGTGAACGTTGGTCGGCTGAGCAGTGCACTCGGAAACCGAAATGATAAAAGTGTAATTCGTTCTCTGCTCTGTTCTGTTTGCGAGGTGTTGGACAAGCATCAGACTATGAAATCTCTTAAAAGCAGTTTGAACGGATTAAGCCAAAATAGAATGTTGCCAAAATCGAACGGACTCTGTAGTGCTTTAACCAACATAATTGACTGCTTCTTGCTGCAAAAATTGTTCAAGTTGCCGACTAGGCTTTAGTCGCCAGTAAAAACAAAGTAAACAAAATTTACCGTCAAACGGGGCATCATGCAAAAGCAGGGTTAGATGCAACATTTGTATACCACAACACTCATTCAATTTTTATTTTAATATACTGTTATAAAGTTATCATTGAATGATAACAAATTGATGATAACATAGTTCTTAACATCGTGAAAGAGTTTTTTTAAGTTTTTGATTTTCATAAAAAATTTAAAAAATCGAGAAATAGATGTTCAAATTTTTACATTTTTCGATGCCGTAAAAAAACATTACCTCGTTTGACGGATTGGCTTAATGATATCACCTACAAACTTTATTTTGCTTTCATTATCCAATACTAACACTGTTGGTGTATAAATATTTTTCGGACAATCCCCAAATTTGTTTAAATAAATATTTTTATAATTCAGTCAGTTGACTGGGGCAAAATGCACAAAAATGAAATCAGAACTAAATCCTATGAATCGCGTTTCCATATGCTGGGATATGATTGTTTTGCATTATGCGTTTGTTAACATTAAAATTTCACCCATCCTAAGTTTTATTTACATGATTTAAGATAATAGAATATTTTGTAGTATTTTTTACCCCTAAATGTATGCAGCAGATTAACACTTTTTTTCTTAAAAACATTTTCGACAGAAAAAATGTAAAATTTAATTCGAACAATACCAAAAATTACTGCAATTGGTGCTTTATGTGTTATGACATCACAAATGGATCAAAAACTTTGAATTTTCAAACGTTTTTATTTGATTTTTTTATTAATTACAGAGTTTTTTGCAACTTACCCCTTTTTCTTAGAAGGGTGAAAATTGCATGTTTTTGTAAATTTAAAAACAACTGGTAAAACCAATAATTTTTCTGAGTACGTCAGTTTGGTGTCCCATCAACCTTAAAACTTTTGATGTGAAAGAGGTTTGATTATCTGTAAGCATTAAGATTTTAGAAGCAATTGAATTTGGAAAATGTTGCATGTTGCCCCAGTTGACGGTATTCATTCATACTAAATGCCCTGTAATTTTTTTTCTAATCGATCGTTCATTTAATCGACGTTGAATCCTTGATTTGTTTTAGGATAAATGGCCTGAAACTCCTGAAATAATCTTGTTCATTCTTGAAAATCTGCTGAAAATGGAGGAGTTATTAAACACAGAAATCGGATACATCCAGATGGCACCCCCTGTATGCGTAACAACGTACAGTAACATGCTTCCTGAAATAAACCTCTTAAGAATTTATGCTCCAGAAACTTTATAAAAAAAAGAACCTGAGTGAGTGAGAAACTTTTTTAAGCGAGAAAAAATATTGTGCCTTTGAACGCTCGCTTGTTTGCGTGTTTGAGCTGCAAATCATAAATCATCTTACGTACATTGAAGCAAATGTCACCTTTCTACCGAGAACAAATATGCTCTAGCTGAGTGACGAATGGTGCTGAAAGCGTGATTGAGTTATTTAGTCTTAGAAACCTCAACACGGTACCCACCTTCTGTTTACGCTCAATGTGATCCGCAAATGTCATCGAGAGCGCCGAGATGTCAACGGTATAATGGCTTCAATTCGCCCGATGGCATTTCTGTTATAGGGGGTGATAGGACCGTCGACAGCTAACCTTGACATAGCATAAAGTTTAAAAAGTTTTGCATCGAATAGATTGTCTCTAGGAAAAATAAATGAAACCAAGTTTGAAGCGACTTACCGTGGTCAAAATAGAGCAGTAGAGTTCTGTGTTAAAAGTGAGCCAAAGTTCGCTAGAAACGTGCCGTTAACTTAATCCGACTGCCACCGGTCATGGTGAGGATTTGTGTTTTTTTAAGTGCAATAGGCTTAAAAATTCATTTCATTTGGAACATTACACTCTAGAACGCCTTATGTTGCTCACTGCACTTATTTCGATAAGCACACGGAAAGCTTGAAATTGACTTATTTTTTATTTTTAAAGAAAACACAGACTTTTCTTTAGTTGATGCCAAATTGCTCATAACTCAGAATAAAATATTATTTGTTGTTTAATTTAATTTTTAGAATTTCTAGATTTCCGCATAGAATGCAGCATGCAGTTGGCAGCAGTTATTTTCCTCCCTCTCCAGGGCTAAGCCAATCGTCAACCATAATTAATGCTAATCTGATTGACCATGGGTGACATGACGACAGATTTAGTGGGCTTGAGGCGATCAGCTTCGGGTTTGGAGCCTCTCTCGATAAGTAAGTTTAAGTACACTGCTGAGGCGACTCGAAGCCTAGGACCCTCCCATTTTGGTACCGATATGAACTCTCCACCATGATCGGCGAGTAATTGTCAGCGGAAGTCAATAATTAACTCGTGTTTAACATGCACGCAACCCATTAGAGTGAGATAGAGGCAGATCGAAACCAAAATGGGAAATTTTTTAGTCCGCAGTACATGGACAAACATATGAATGGGCGATTGCATTAGATGAAACGTAACTGCATACCTGCCAAGAAGAAAAAATAAAAAAAGGCATTTTCCAAGTATCTGCCCAAGGCATGTATGTAGGTTTGAAAGCACATGGTCCTATGGTGGGTGAGAAGCTGGGACGCCGAGAAGTGACCATACTGTCGTATACTGTCGTTATTTTATGGATGCCCTGCAAGCGAAACGCCATTTTCGAGATATAATTGACCTGAATAGGTTCGATGATTGATGAATTGTTAGGGCGTTTTACTACAGATTTGTGAGGTATAAATTGCTCCAACGATCGGCACTTGTTAGGGAAAATTGCATTGGGAGGAGACAGACAGCAGAAAATATTTGCTTCTATGGCGTTGCCTATTTTCGAGCGCCAATGCAATGGCAAATTTGATGCGAATTACATCTTAATAACTTTTTGCATGAGGAAAACGAGGGAATCCATAGGCTGAACTTCAAAACGATTTCTTCTCAAAACACATTTATAATTTGCTATAGTTTCGAATTTAATGAGGTCAAGTTTTGACCATTTTGAACATTGAAAATTCATCGCATGATTTCATGAAGCTGAATCAGCCTCATGTAGTTGTTTGGCGCGGGAAAATTTTAAAATCAAAAAGGTATACATACATAAAACTTATTTAAAAAATCATGTTTTGTGTTCTGAATTCATATTGATTTTGAAGCCATATTCAATATATTTATATCAGAATAAACGAACACAAACACAAAAAGAATCTCAATCAAACTTGATGTTTCCTCGAAGAGTTTCCTTTTATTCAACTCTAAGCGTTCATCTTCCGAGGATATGATGGCTAACATCTGACAAATGCTAAAACCACCAACCCATAGAATGTGGACTATTTATGCCGTGAGCGGGATTCGATCTCATAACCGTTGGCTTAGAAGACTTGAAGGCTATCCTCTATGCCAAGGACTGCGGCGATTCTCTATTCTGATTTTAATTCGCAAATTTCGCGTCATGAATTCCTCTATGGGCTTTTCATGTACATCAAAAGGAAAAACATTTGAATAAATTCGTGGGCCTCTGATAGTTAAAATTAATGAATTAACATGAAATGATCAACATGAAATTTTTGCAGATAATCATCATTAACAAAAGCGTAAGTTGAGTTTCAAATAGCCTTAATTTGGTTTGAGGTCGGAGATTTTTTTTTTTATGATTCAGAATCTTATTTTCAAGCTTTAAAATAGCTGTTTTTTCGAACACTCATAAACAAATACCTCTCCTGATAAGATGATAGCATTTAGTAGCACATGGGTTGTTTTATATGATAGTTCAACTTTTTTCCTCTGTATAGGTATAGTTTAAGAGTTATTTTTATGGTCATTCTATGATAATTTTTGTATATAAAAATAACGGACATTTTGAATAAGATAGCCTATATTGAATAAACGGCTAAAACCCTATCAAATGGTTAAATTTGAATAAAAAAAAGAACATAGCAACAGTGGGAGGACCTAGGGAATTACATGGAGGTAAAATTTCATTTGTTTTGAAGCCAAAAAATATGAAATGTTTATAATTTTTGCCCCTAAATGTATGCAGCAACATTGTCCATCATATGACTATATTTTTTTTTCGAAAGAAAACGTTGAAAAGTTCAATTGAGTCCAAACAAAAAATTACTGTTATTGAAAGTAGAAAAGTGTGTTTTCCACAGGAGATGCGACGTTTTATTTTTAATCCGTCGGTGAAAATTGTATTTTCCAATATTTAAGTGGTAAAATTGATTCAAAACGTAAAAACAATTAAATACCGTAATTCCAAATGTGTCAATCGTTAAATATGATCGTCAGGAAAATAACAGTCTCCCTAAGCGAAGTAGAAAATTTGAGCATCGTTTTCCTTATGCGCTGTACAAAACTGGAAACCGTCAAGAGCTGATTGGAACGTTAAATTGATCAACGACTTAATATCGGAGTCCAAAAATTATTTGGTAAGTTCGTTCTATAATAATTATTGAACGTGAATTGCAAAAAAAAATGGATTCTGGAAATTCCTCATGGAAATCTGCACATTTATATACATTTAAATACAATATAATACAATACAATACAATACAATACAATACAATACAATACAATACAATACAATACAATACAATACAATACAATACAATACAATACAATACAATACAATACAATACAATACAAAACAATACAATACAATACAATACAATACAATACAATACAATACAATACAATACAATACAATACAATACAATACAATACAATACAATACAATACAATACAATACAATACAATACAATACAATACAATACAATACAATACAATACAATACAATACAATACAATACAATACAATACAATACAATACAATACAATACAATACAATACAATACAATACAATACAATACAATACAATACAATACAATACAATACAATACAATACAATACAATACAATACAATACAATACAATACAATACAATACAATACAATACAATACAATACAATACAATACAATACAATACAATACAATACAATACAATACAATACAATACAATACAATACAATACAATACAATACAATACAATACAATACAATACAATACAATACAATACAATACAATACAATACAATACAATACAATACAATACAATACAATACAATACAATACAATACAATACAATACAATACAATACAATACAATACAATACAATACAATACAATACAATACAATACAATACAATACAATACAATACAATACAATACAATACAATACAATACAATACAATACAATACAATACAATACAATACAATACAATACAATACAATACAATACAATACAATACAATACAATACAATACAATACAATACAATACAATACAATACAATACAATACAATACAATACAATACAATACAATACAATACAATACAATACAATACAATACAATACAATACAATACAATACAATACAATACAATACAATACAATACAATACAATACAATACAATACAATACAATACAATACAATACAATACAATACAATACAATACAATACAATACAATACAATAGCCCCATAATTGATCTCAAGTACGTTCTATTCAGCACAAAATTTAAGTTGTCATTGATACTTTCAAGTTCCAAAACAAGTCTAAACGACCTTATTTTCAGCATCTAGCGGCCTTTCAATTCAGCTTCCTAGAAATCGTAAAATAAGCAAAAAATTCTGTCTCACCTTCTCTTGACTATTTACTATGTTCAGTACATGGTGCCGCCATAATGCCACGCGCCGATGATGTTGTTGCATACCTGCAGGCGCACCCGCCCAGTCAGACAACCACCCAGGAAGAAAGCATCTCAATGCACTTTTTGAGACTTTAAAATCCCTGTTACCCTAAAAATCCTGACTTTAAAATCCCTAGTACCTTGGTGTCCTTTTTGTGACTTAAGTCCCTTACAACGTACATATAAATCACTTTTGCAACCATTTAGTTCGTCAATGAGTACATAAATACAGTTCACTCAAGGTAATTAAGCAGTCCTTGCTCCATGTTTGGTTCTCAAAATTGAATTGTTCTTATTTGGTTGAATTCGAGTTAAGAAATAGAATAAGCACACTTTTCTACCACGTACCATGCTGATCTTTTTTAAAAAAAAGTTTGGATTCATGAAAATTGATTTCTACATTCAATATTGAAAGTCCTTAAAATCTATGCACTCTCAGCAAAAATCCGGGCAAAATCTATGTCTGACCAATGCCTGGACGATAAGTCAAAAGTCTTTGTTTTACAGACATATCAGAGCACCTGGCTGCCCAGATGTATCATAAGAATAACGTTGAAATTCCAAATCGAATCCGTTGTAATACAAAATCGTTTGAACTGTTCGCTGGCTGGCATTCCATATCAGTGTTGTTTAAATGAAGATTATAAAGGAACACAAAAGTGTTCTAGAAATAATAAGAATGTGTTTTTTTCGTTCTCCTTGCATGTGATGTGAATTCCAACACATGCTTTTGATTTCAAACGATGCCTGTTTCTGGCTTGTTGCGACTTTTTTTTACCGTTGCCTAATAGAGTTTCCCAGAAAAGATAGAGAATTGACTGTGGACATGTGAGTCATATTTTGGTCGTAATATTCAATACACATTTTACCGTATTCCTACGCCTTATAGGCATGTTGGAAAATCACTTGTAACTAAAATCAAAATGTATCTAACGAGGCGAGTTCTACGAACAATTTTATGTAACTACATTCGAAAATTTCCGTTGAAAACTTATTGATTTACCTACAACAAGAGCATGTTAACAACTAACACCATGTGGACCATGCCAACAATTAAAAATTTATCAAGTTGTTCTTGGAATGTACTTTCCGACAATGACTTCAGTGCTGAAAAGTAGCACTTTCAGATTCTGTTTCCAGTGTCGAAATGCTCACTTTTCAACATTGAATTGCATGAAATATATTACCTGTTCGATGGCTCCTTTCAGAAATCAGTTTCCCAACGTTTAATAATTTTTTTTTCTTTGTCCAAAGGAGCTGTAAGCAAATAATTTAGTAGTACAGTGTGATTTAGATCGATCTAGGTTCCGCGAAGAAACACGCAAAGGGAACATGACCTACCCAAAATTGTAATCATTATCACCTTAAGCTTTTCGGACAGATCTGTTGGAGAAGATTGATTATGGTACGCAACGATGCAACGATAAATGCATGCATGCTCACTAGACTGGCCCATAACAAAAAAAATCCTTATATTCCACGCATTCCCCCTAGGTTGGTGCATTTAGGTGAAAAAATGAGTTTCTGAAAGTTTCAGGTCATTTGGAAGAAGCACGAGCTGGCGCAAAGGAATTGAAATTTGTATGGGGATTTTCGACAAAATGTATGAAAAATTGACATACTTTTACTCTTTGTGTTCTAAAATATGTTTCTAGTATGCTAGAAAGCTCAGAATTTCAGAAATTGTAGTTCAAGTAATGACAAACAAGTTTGTAGAAGATTGTGACGCGATACGAGTCGACTGTGATGAGTTATCCGCAATTGAATGTGTGATTTTTTTCGCATTTCATTGAGATATCGTGAACGGACTATTAGTACAAAGTTGATCGCATTGTCACACAATGAGAATTACAGATAGAAAGTTTGTGCCTTTGGCAAAGTTGTAGCTAATTTTATTACAAATATCTTTGCAAAAAGTTGAAAGAAAGGTTTGAAAAACTATAAACTGCTGCATTGTGCGACGACGCGACCAAGTTAGTGCGATTATTAGCCCATACACCGTCCACGATATATCAATGAAATGCGAAAAAAAATCACACATTCAATTGCGGATAACTCATCACAGTCATCTCGTATCGGGTCACAATCTTCTACAAACTTGTTTTTCATTGTTTGAACTACAATTCCTGAAATTCTGAGCTCTCTAGCATACTGGAAATATATTTTAGAACATAAAGAGTGAAAGTATGCCGATTTTTCATACATTTTGCCAAAAATCTCCATACAAATTTCAAGTCCTTTGCGCCAGCTCGTGCTTCTTCCAAATGACCTGAAACTTTTAGGAAGTCATTTTTTCACCTAAAGGCACCAATCTAGGGGGTGCCGCGTTGAAAAAAATGTTGTAAAAATCATCCCATACAAATTTGGGCCAGTCTAATGCTCACCGATCATGCAGCGTTCCGTTCCTAAGGACTTTGGTTTTCTAAACACCTTTTCGCGCATGTTTTCATGTGCACATTTAACACTCATGACTTAATTCTGCAAGATCAACCAGTTTCCAGTTGTTTTCATCATTGACGAACGACCTTTCATATGCGAGATTTTTTTTTCTTGCGGCTGCTGCTGCTTCTCTTCGAAGCCATTCCGCACAGAACTGGCACGCGTGCAAAGTTAGCAAGTAGTTCCATTTCCATGTCCAAACTGCAGCAGGGTAGCAGCTTAACCAGGCTCAACTAAACAGTTCCAGCTGCCGCCATTTGCGGGTTAGTACAGAAATCTACTAAATTGCATCAAGTTTGGCATGTTAACTTGGCCCATTCACATAGTTTCTGTCCGTATGGCTATGTAAAGTGGTGCAACATATTAGTCTCAAAATGCAACTCGAACTCGGCAGCCTCGGCAGTGCATCAGCAGGGCATAGTTTGAAGCTGGCTGAACTTGCCAGGTAGACAAGAGTTGCAGTTTGGGGAAAATAATTCCGTCCGACTAAGTACATGAACTTTCAAGACTCCAAACTGAACGCGTTTGTGTGTTGTGGTGGAGAAACATAGGCATATTTGAACGATAGGTAGCGTTCCTAAGGCCGTAGGAATCGGCTGCCAGATATCAGAGCAACGAAAAAACGCCAGTGAAATTGTATAATATCTCTTTAATAAACATTCACATGGAACTCAAACATACATTGCTCTCATGAAATGGTGGTTATGGCGAGAAACATATCTGCAAGAGCAAAAAAAAACCTACGATAGATATGCATCCAACTGCATAGGGGTGTTTGGCCGATGACGTTCTCGTTTTCCATTTAGGGGTCGTCGTCGGTGGAGAGATTGTGCTAGCGAGAGCTGTTAGATAGCTACACTTTGAATGTCCAGCTGCTCCACTAGTCTAGAATCAGTAGATACCCACATGTCTTATGTAGATAGTAGGTATCGTGTAAATTGCAGTGCGAATTATTATGCAACGATCCCAAGGGTTGTTTCTTCCATCGTTGGTTTAGTTGGGCAGGAAAAGAATTTGATTAGTCGGGTTACAGAATTTTCCTGCAGCCGGTGGAACACGCAAATGTCACTTGCTATTTGTAAACTTTGCACGAAACCCTTACCGTAGCTGAGAATGGAATTTTTAAACTGTTCCATGTGTTTGAATGTGGGAAATAAATCTGGCATGATGATTAAGCTATTTGTAGATGAATTTGGGTAACTATATCTACTGCCCCAAATTTGTATGGAAAATTTAAAACCTGTGAAATGTTCTGCGCTGCAGGCTTAAATTATTCCTAAAGGGCGAACACGCAATTATAGCGACATATTCAAAAGGGCATTACTTTTTTTACCATTGGGTAAAAATAAACAAAATTTTGCACACTTTTTCATTCATGTGTATTGTTTAGATGCTGTCAAACTCGAAGTCGTGTTTTTCGATTCAGCGAAAATAAAGGTGAATCAACTCGAGTCAAGAGAACACACTCTTTCTTAACACCTGGAGTTTGCTGACCTGTTGCACCGGCAGTTGGGAACATTTTTGAACATTCACCATTCAACCGTCTCCAGAGTGTTGAAGCGGTTCCAGAAGCGGTTAACGTTAGACCACAGCAAGATAGCTGGAAGAAAACCGAGACCGGAGAACAAAAAGACGGAGGGAAAGGTGAAGCGGATGATTAAAGTAAATCCCAACGTCTCAAACCGTGATTTGGCTAAAAAGATCGGCATATCACAAGGCTACGTCCAGATTGCAAAGAAAAGGACTACATACATACAAGGTACAGAACTTTCCAAACCGCGACGAGCGGCAAAAATCGACGGCTAAAACTCGAGCACGGAAGCATTACGAGAAGATACTGACAAACTATGGCGGCTTAGTGATGGACGACGAAACGTATATAAAAGCCGATTTGAGGCAAATTCCGGGATTGGAGTTTTTCACCGGCAAGAGCAAGTTCGATTTGGACGATAAATTTAAGAGGAGCCTTACGTGACAAAGGGCACAGTAAATGGCGAGATCTACAAATCTGAGTGCCTCGAGAAGCGCCTTTTGCCGTTCTTGCAGCAGCACGACGAAGCTTCGCTATTTTAGCCAGATTTGGCAGCATGCGACTATTCTAAAATTGTCCTGAAGTGGTATGAGGCCAATTCTGACCATTTTGTCCCAAAGGACATGAACCCGCCAAACAGTCCCTAGCTGCGCCCGGTGGAGCAGTACTGGACAATAATGAAGCGGGAACTTCGGTAAAGCAAGAAGACAATCAAAAACGGGAAGGACATGTTAAGAAAATGGAAAAACTGAGAAACTGGTACCGGATGACACTGTGAAGACTTTGATGGAGAGTATCAAGCGAAAAAGCGTTCAATTTTACACTCAATGCTCCATAGAATAACTTTTCTTTTGATATTTGAAGTTATCAAACTACCCTAAAATTTTGGTTTGATTCTAACTATTAAAGAAAATTGGCATGACATTTTCGATGTCGCAATAATTTCGTGTTCATCCTTTATTGTACTAGGCGATGAAAGTTCTTGGCTTGTTTCGAAGACTGTAAGTCGTTTTGTCTTACCTACAACGTGCCTGACTTAAAACCCGTTTTTAAGTTTATTTTATAAATTTTATCGTATCTCCTTAGGATGCAATTGTAGAACTTTAAAGTGTTCCGCAAAGTTGTGTATTTTGTTGAGATAACAACATTGTAGAAAAAAAATTGAGCCTTAAAATGTTCAACAAAAATGTCAGCATTTTGATCTCACTACTCATGGACCCCGACAATAAAAACATAATTTTTCAAGTTGAAAGTTGTAAGTCTTTTCCCACGAGATTTTCCGTGGTTTTTTTTAAATAGAAATATTGACTAACATTTGAAGTTCTAGAACAAAATAATATAGGCTACTTATATGATTCATTCGATGAACTTGGATTCATATGTGGATCATATGTGCTCCATTGGAAAAGTAACAATATTAAGGGTTCGAATGAAAAACAAGAAATAATGCCAAAATACATGAAAATTCATTTAATTAATGACCAAACACTAAAACGATCCTATTTCGCAAGATATTCCTTAGGTTTATTCATCTATAAATGGTTAATTTTGTAGTTAACTTGTCAATATTTCAGAAATTTTCCTTTTTTTCTTAAAGAATAGTTGCCATGACACTTGGCGCCAGAATAAAAACAAAACCATGTGTTTAAGATGAAATCATAGCAAACCATCGATTGATTCAGCTTGCTTAAGCAACGTAGAGCATAGCCGTAATTTCATTTAAACATAATTATGAAAGAATGTCAAAATATTATCAAAATAACCTCTTGATTTAAATTTCTAAAAATTCCTAATTTCATGCAGCTTTTGACCCGCCGAACCAAAACTAATTAATCGATTTTCCTCAAATTTCGCACAATGCTTCTTCATTCATACATGCACACTTGGTCTCCTGTCACCTGTGCTACCATGGCAAGGGTTAAGAGAAAACGAACAAATGTATCTGTTTCGTAACGTAACGACGCAAAATACGCTTTAAGAGCTCCTGTATCCGTGGTCTATTCTTGGGTCAAATTCATACAAGAATTGGACCATCAAAAATTGATCTAATCCAGTGATAAAAGTGGCAATCCCATTCGTAATCTGTCGAATCGTTTAGAACTGCGTAAAATTGGATCAAATTCTGCTTAGTTCTGGACCAATCCTTAAACTGGTATAATGGACCACCAGTGCAGTTGCTTTGGACGGAATTTGGGTTTAAACCTGCTGTTTGGACCACGGATGCAGGTGCTCTTTGAGCACCTGTATCCGTGGTCCGAACAGCCGGTTTAGACCCAAATTCCAAGCCGAGCAACCGCACTGGTGATCCATTATACCAGTTTCAACTCAACTTTTTTAAGAGCTAGTATAAGGATTGATCCAAAACTGATGAGATTTGGATCCAATTTGACGCAGTTCTAAACCGGTTGACAGTTAATGGAACACGAGTGCAGCTTCCAGTTTTTTTCATTGGATCGGATCTAATTTCTTTGGTTCAATTCTTGTAAAAATTAGACCCAAGAATAGACTACGAATACAGATGCTCTTAGCGCATACAGCGCTTGTGTTAAATAATTTTGATATACACTGCCTACCATAAGTTTGGGATCACCCCTTCAAAAACGTCAGAATTTTGTTTGGTCATATCTGAGTCATCTCTTAACTATTTGCTATTCTTTTTATCGATCTTTATTCGAAAGACGATGAGAAAAACCTTATTACCTAGTATGATTTTGGCAAATTGTCAATGTTAACTCAACATGACTAAAATAAGCTTAAAGTTGGAACATTTCCAATAATTCGCTAAAAAAATTAAACCCGATCAGCACAGGGTAGGGTGGACGAAATTTCAAATATAGAGTTGCATTCGAATCTTTTTTCATATTTATCAAAACGCATTTGTTCAATTTTGTGCAAAAAATTTGCATAGAAATCAAAATAGATAAAATAGTTACTTAAGCTATCGACCAATAGTTTTGGATCACCCCTCAGTATGGTGTTTCGGAGAAGAGGTTGTGGATTAGCCATCATGAGAACTGATTTTGTGCGAATCTCTGCCATCAAACAACGTGTCACTTATCTGATAAATTATATTTAAAGCTTATGAGTTGTACTTGCATTTTTCTGACTAAAATCGTTAAAACTTTCGCTAAATTTTGATCTCCGTCCGTTCGTTATCGATGTTTTATTGAAAGACAGTGTTAATGGACTTGTTCGTAAAAAATGGTACTTAATGGTACTAAACGTGGTACTAAATAGTGCTCCAGAAGCATAGTTGAAATCAAAAGAAGTAGAGCCAAACTTTACAAACAATTTTTAAGAACAAAATGTTCAAGAAGTTGGCATAAGTACAAAGTTGTGAGAAACGAATAGAAAATTAAAAGAAGCTAAAAACCAATCTATTCAAGATGATCTGGAGAGAAACAAACCTAATGGGAAACAATTGTGGAAAACAATAAGAAGGTTGATGAAGTCAAATAGTACCAGGACAGATTCGAAAAAGAAATAGCAGAGAAGTTCAATGACTTCTTTATTGATAGCGCCATGGAAATTAATAAAAGCATCCAGGCAAGCTCTTATGGCTACGTGGATCAGAATATGTACAATAGTGGAGAATTTCACACATTCGAAACAATAAGTAGTTAAGATTTTTACGAAATAGTGAACGATATGAAACCCACAGCTGGTATCGAAAATGTCTCCCTAAAAATTTTCAAGGATTCGTTGCTGGTTTTAGCCAACCCGTTGAGAAATGTTATAAACACGAGTCTGCAGTTAGGAATAATACCTAAAACGTGGAAGTGTTCTTCTGTAGTTCCCATTGAAAAACAGAAAAATGCACAAGAGGCGACGTTTTATCGTCCTATAAACATGTTAGAAATTCAAGAAAAGGTGCTAGAATCAGCAGTAAAAATGCAATTATTACGCTTTATTGAGTGCATTCAACTGAGTCTGCAGTTAACTTGATACTTCGAAATTGGAAGATTAACATTGAAAACGGAAACTACATAGTGGCTGTGTTTCTAGACTTCAAGAGAGCATTCAAAACTATTGATCGGTTACTGCTGTTTATTATTAGCTGACCAGAAGGGCCAACTACAACAGCCCTCGAATCCCTGGTCAAGCCTCGGGGATTCTGGTGAGGGTGTGCCTCATGCGGCCTCTTTTGGTTGGCTAGCAGAGCAGAGGTTGCGAAGAACCTCGGGTCGGCTTTGACAAGGTGGTGACACTAGTCAAGAAGTCCAAAACACCGGTCTTTAGTCTTTTAACGTGTTATTGTCCTACTTACAGTTTTGTTGCTCTGTGTTTAGTGTAGAGTGTTTTCGATGATGTGGCCGGCCAACGGGAACTGCTGCTGCGGGATGTCTTGGGTTTCGGGGATCGCACGTGGTGAAACGGGCGGCAATGGCGGCACCGAACCTTCGGTTCCGGACCTCGTGGAATATTGACGGGTCCCAAATGCTGGTGAGCGTTTGCTATAGCTCGCAAGGTGGGTGTTGTTGGTTGCTAGCCGTTTTCGCAAACCCTTTCACGCGCCGGTCAACCCCCGGTAAGTGCCAGAAGAGCGATTGTTAGCAACTTACGGATTTGGCTGCAGGTTGACGACGACGGTCGGGTTTATTGTGCGACGCAGATAATCCACGCTAGCTTCGGACCTTGGAAAAACTGCCTAATAATAAAAATAATGGGTCCTAATAGACCAGGCATGTCAAACTCGTTTAGGTGTGCGGGCCGCATTTAAAATTTTCGATGACGTAGAGGGCCGCACCCAAAATCAGTTAAATCGGTACATTCAGCTTTAGTTTTTTTGCAGTAAAATTTTACATAAAAATCAGTGGTGTTTTTTTTTGTGACAATTTAAGACGGAGCTACGCGGGCCGCATTGACCTAGGCCGCGGGCCGCATGCGGCCCGCGAACCCCCAGTTTGACATGCCTGTAATAGACCAAGGGAAACTTCAGGGTGATGATCCAACTACCGGGAATACGAATTTAGGTTACCTGATCTCGTGTTGCAGAAGATACACGGCACTTTTCCACTAACGGGCTCCGCACAGAAAAAATTATTTTCTGTAAAATTACAGTAAATGTCCTGTAACAAAAAGGAGCAGGACATTTACCGTAATTTTACAGGTCGAGGACATGGCAATTCACATGATAGTTTAAAATTACAGGCCTGTAATATCAAGCGACCTTTCATTGCAAGCGACCTGTAATTGCAAGCAACCTGTAAATGCAAGCGACCTGTAATTGCAAGCGACCTGTAATTTCAAGGGACCAGTAAAACAATTTGCACGTAATTTAATTGTTTTGATTTATTATAATACAGTGAAATTTCATTCATGAATAAACCAAATTGAATTCGTATACCGTTTTTCCTCTTTAAAAAGCTTAACAAATTGGATTTGAATTACTTTAACTTATTTACTCAGAACAACTGCAACAAGAATGTTTTTGTTTCATTCGCACCGTAACAATTATATTCGAAGTGCCTTGGTATCAATATTGTATGATGGTATCCGGAGCCCAGCGTCTGACATACTATGTGCCAGTTTTCATGCCGGCAGGAATGGCGTTATTGCGAGTGAAATCAACTCGTTGGTAGTTTTGGGTGTAAGGCCGATACCGTTCGGTAAAAATAAATGCATGGTTAGAGCTAGAATAAAGTTTAATAGATAATTAACGAATTTAGAACTTACATCATTTTACTAGCACGCTTGATACAACGAGGTCCGATTTCATCCAAATCTTGGCGACGATCATGCCATTGCTGAAAGCAAACCGAGAGCCGGAATAAAGGCCAGACCAAAGAGCTGAGCTGAAATTTTGTAAAAAAAATTGTTATATTAAGATTTACCTTTTTTAAGTTTATAAAATGAAATGCCAAAGTTTTACCGGCACTCCCGGATCCCTAGCCTCGCTGATTTAAATCGAGTATGAAACATAAATTACATGATTCTGATCCAGAAAATAATAAGTCGGACTCAATATTTAATATCGAATTTGATTTACACTCAATTCAAGATAATGCTAATTATGTTTAATATCCTTCCCAAAATTATTGCTAGCGACTATTTATAAGATTTGAATAGTAACAAGTAAAGTTCCATTTACACTTCACGTGAAAAAGCTATTTCGTCAATAGCTCAACAACGCGACGAAACTTTTGTACACGGAAAATAAAAAAAAGGTAAAATTTACCTTTTTGCGAGGTTCTTTTGAGGTAAATTTTACCTTTTTTTCATTCACCTAGCAAAAAGGTAAATTTTACATTTTTTCAATTCACCTAGCAAAAAGGTAGATTTTACCATTTTCTCATTCACCTAGCAAAATAGTAAATAATACCGTTTTCCGATTCACTGATTTAAAAGGTAAATGCTAGTTTGTTTGATTGGTTTCTTCAATAAAAAATAATTTAAAAAAAACACAGTTCATGAAAAAATTGGTATTTATTTGAAACAAATAGAGACTGTTACCTAATATTTATTTTTGAAATATATCACCGTGTTCTTTAAAAATTGTTGAGTCAAGTCCTTTGTTCGCCAAGCTTGTCAGGTCCGGCTTTTCCGGAATAATATCTGAAGGCTGACGGGAATACAACACGAAGCTCTGTGGGCCGATCTGAATCAAAAGCAAAGTATTATGAAGAGAACCAGCACAACTAAATAAAATCTAAGAAAACACTTACCATTTTGTTCCGATTTTCACATATTGTGCACGAAGCAAAACTTGTTCCTAAACGGCAAAACAGCTTAACCTCAATAAACGGATTCGTCAAATAGTTACTTTTTTTCGAGATGATTTGTACCGTTTTGTTTAGCTCAATCCAGGTCAACTTCACCTCGCTACGAGGTAAGTTTTACCTTATTTGGATTTACCTTTCTTTCAAGGTGGATTATACTTTTTGATTCAGCTCAATTCAGGTGAACTTCACCTCGCTACGAGGTAAAATTAACCTTTTTTGGATTCACCTTTTTTCTCGGTGAATTGTACCTTTTTTCATTCTTCGTTTCAGGTATATTTTACCTCGCTGTGAGGTGAGTTTCACCTCGAATAGGTAGAAGTTACCTTTTTGGCTTTTGCGAGCGTTCACCTTTGCTGTCTCGGTAAATTTTACCTTTTTATTATTTTCCGTGTAACCTAGTGGAATCGATGGAGAATGGTTCAAAGATTAAATTCCAGCCCAACTCGTTTCTTCAAACATGATAAAACTGTTTTCATGAAATTTCTGTGGTGAAAACCGGGGGAATTAAAATAAAAACAGGTCTAGAATATTTTAATGAATAAGTCCGGCTAGAATTTTATTTTTCAACCATTCCCAATTGATTCCCCCACGTTACACATGCTAGTTTTGTCGTGTTGTGAGTTTTTAATGAAATAATTTTGTTTACGTTCATATAACCTGGATCGGGTTAAGCTTCCGAAGTTACTATGATCACTAATCGAATTAGTTAGAATCGGCATTTTCTTCGGTCTGTTTCCATTTTTTTAACTGGCAGATTAACCTCAAAGCAGCTGCATTCCTTGCCTTGCCTCCTGTATAATTGGCGCCTTACGCCATCATCGTAGAGGTACGATTGAGCACATTTCGTCAAATGCTTCAGTCTGTCAGCCGAATGAACTAAGGGAAAAAAATGTTGCAATTTCAAACTTAAAATTCAATTTAGAATAAAAATGTTTACTTTCCCCGAGCAGACTTTGATGCCTGAATCGATAGCAAACAGTATCCAAAATGAGCTATCAATGCCAAAGTGATAGCATAATTTAGTATCAAATCTTTTTCGATGGCAAAATTAGGTTTCATTGAAGCATCACTATGTTGAAAGATGATACCTAACCAATACCTAAATAAGGCATTGAGACCAAAATGAAAGCACTTTTTGGTTTTGTTTTTTCCAATATAACAAAACGAGGCATCATTTAGCTTTCATTTGCTATGATAGAGCGGAAAGTGAGATCAAAATGATAGCATGATTTGGTATTCAGTTTCAGTGATGAAAAATTAAATCTAACTAAAACAAACAGTTAATTTGTTTTTACCGGCATAATGCGCACATTTTTGAGTGTTGAATTCTCAGTCATTGCAAAAAAAAGGCATCATTGAGGTATCATTATTTAGAAAACTCAAGTTACATAGACACATCAGATTATTCCCGTAGAAAAAATTCCTAAATAATATTTTTTTTATTTTCAACTTCAGATCAAGGGATATTAAAGGAGGTAGTACCAAGGAAACCTCATAACATAATCAAAAAAATGCCCATACAACACAATCCAAATTAAATTGAAATTCCATTTATTTCGTAAATGTGTTTTTCTTTGAAATTTCTGTCAAACTAGTGTATATTCTCGATAGATTGGCATCATGGCTCCCGGCACTACCTTCTTTAAATATTACTTGGCTCAGCTCAGCTTTTACGGCTTTGGCCGATGACATAGTGAGTGCGATGCGATGCAAACCGGCGAATGCGATTCAATGCGGCGAACCACATTCGATGAAAATGTATGTGAATCGCTTAAACCTGACATACTCAACGCGGCGAAGCAGATGTCAATTTGTTCCGCCGCTCGAGTTCGCATTGGCCGCGTTCGTCAATTCGCATCGCATCATTCGCATCGCTCTTACTATGTCATCGGCCTTTTGCATGCGAGCGAATCCATCGGTAACAGAGGTGCGAGGTGATTTTGACAATAATCAGGAAATCACGGTAAAAAAATCAGGATTTTTCGAGACACGACTAAATTGATAGAAATAACAAGTAGCTCTCTCCAATTGCATAAAAAGGCGATATACAGGTTCGGAAGACACCTCAAATTATGCAACGTAAGTCAGGAGAATGTTGGGTGGCCTGCAGTTTATCTCGAAAAACTCCATTTAAATATCATCAGAACAAAAGATGATCGTCGGTTGAAATATTTTATTACTGAATGGTTTGATGTTCTCATCATTTAACTTTAAATACCTACAATTACAATTTAGAATATTTTTAAGAATCAGAACTCCTCCTGATAAGTCAGGACACCTGGCACCTCTGATCGGTAATCCACCAAAGTCAAGAATCACTTTAAAATTCGACCAAATTGAAAAAATAAAAAATTCAAATTAAATAAAACTTTCAAAAATATTTCTTTTGAAATTGTATATTCATTTGGAATTATATAAAAAAAATATTTGGATGTGATTTCAACTCCCGCCATTGAACGAAATTAATTATAATTTGCTTACGTTGGACTTAATCTAGTTCGACAAATTGAATTCCACAATACAAACATTGACATAAACATCGTTATTTTGATTATCATGAACAATTTATCAAAATATTGATTGCATTTTTATATGGGTTGAAATTTGCCAGATTTAAAATGCAACCTTTTTTATATTCTTATTTTTGAACACTTTGATTATTTGCGTCATTTTCTAATGTTACGCTAGAATTTAAAGACAATAACAAACACTTGTGGATGACATCACATCAAACTGCGAATTGCAGTATCGCTTTTTTTCGTTATTTCGTACGAATTTAAACTTTATCTGAAATCTGGTATCGTATTGAAGTAGTAAAACATCAAATATAATTGAAATCAATATTCACCACACTTATTTTCTTCATACAATGAGAAGGCGACACCATCAGCATCCTCTAGCGGACAAAATGGAAGCACTAATTCGAGAAATTCGTCTAACTTGTGAATAGCGTGTATTCCGACTCGACTTGATCAGGGATGCCAGTTATAATAAATGAAATTGTTTCTTTCTATTCTTGCACCATAAAAATTTTAGTGAAACAACAAACAAACAAAAAGGGGTTTAAGAAAATGTCCCCATTCCATACTTGTAAATATTTCTGAACAAAATATGGAGCGGAGTTATAACTTTCAATTACCTTCCTTATTTGATTGTTTCAAAAGATACATAGATTTGGATGCGCATAAAGTGTTTTTTTAGAAAAAGATTTCAAATTCTATCGGTCAGAATAGAAAAAACTGCTTAACTGTTGATAAAAATTTTGTTAACTAAAAGTTAAGGAAAAAAATATTTACGTAGAAATATCGTTATTTTTTCTCTACTAGATGACGGGTGACGCTTTTCAATTTGGCAAAAAATGGTTTTTTTAACAATTCGTATTAAAAGATGGTATTGTTATTGCCTCACTCTAGATGTTTCTTGTTAATATTTGAACATTTTCAAACAAATTGGTTTATCATTACCAAACTATAAAGTTTGTTAGATCATTTATCAAATTCAGATCTTAGGTTAACGGATATCATACCGAGCTTTTATCCAGCAATAACATGAAAATAATCTACTTTAAATGTTTATAGTTAATGAATTGACTGAAAAATCAAAGCTAACAAATCGTTTCCGAAATGCCAGTGCTAAAAAAAAACAAAAGGCTAACAACTAATATTCATGTTTTCTGATAATGGACTTGGAATTATGCCTAAGAGACTTGTGACATATCTTCTGAAAACAATGAAAGAAATGAAGGCTGGTGGCGCGAATTTTGAATTCATTTCTTAAATGAGCGGAATTAAATGTTTTAAGTGTTTCTGAACTAAACAAAAAATTGATGAAAATTTGTTCGCACGGCATCCCTGATCAGCATTTTGACAGCTTCAGATTAACTTTTTGAAAGGGCACAAATTGGTTTTTTTATTAATTTAGACAAATGTGTGAAACAGAATTGTTTTTTCTTCAAAATTTAAACCATTTGTACTGAAATAAATAAAAAAAAATCTTTAGATTCTCAATGAATAATCGGAATGCGATATATTTCTTAATGATTTCCCATCATTTATTTGTACTCGTGAACGCAAAACAAAAATCTAAACAAATACAAAATCAAAGCTGAAAAAGTTTCACACAATCGATTATCAAGGAGAAAACAAAATTTAAGCACATTTTTTTAATCAACACGAAAATTGTGTGCTCATTAAGCATCATGTCATTTGTTGTTACTAAGAAGGAAAAATTCTGTTCCAGCCATGGAATGTGACGAAATTGATTAAAAATTTAGCTCAGGTTCCGAATGGCATGTATATGGGTTTTGAAATGAAACATTTTTATTTTTCATCACTATTACAAAACAAATCATAATCCAAAACACAAAAAAAAAACTATTTAAATGTAACTAGGAAAAATTAATAATAATCATTTTTGAATTTCCATTTTTTTTATTTTTTTTATCTATATTTAATTTTCGTCTTTCAGCTTAGCTTTAAACACTTTTGTTAAGCTTCCGCTTAATTTGATTTGCCGTTTTGTATGACATATATATTCTAGGAAACGGATCGTTGAAACTTAATAGCGCAAATGTTTGATTAAGAATATGTAGTTTGTTTGTTTTCTCGCAAAGTGCTGATGGAAATTTGCAATGCAAAAGTCTAAAATCTGTGCTGGCAGATTTCATCGCGAATGTCGTAATTAAATTTATTTCTAGTAATTTATGAAGTCATTATAAATAAGTTGTTCATTACGAATGCTTGACTTTGAAGTCTAATAACATTCCCTTTTCATTCTTTATTTTGTAAAACTGTGCGCTAAACCGATAGTGATATTACAATCACGATGTTTAAGAGTATCAGCAGCGGTCAGGTGTCAAAGCTATAATAACACTCAATTTTGCTCCTTGGTATTGAAAAGGCAAGCCATGAGCCATATTTGAATACCGACCAGCTCATGACCAGCTCCAGGTGCTAAAGTGTCTAGAAAAAAATGTTTTGCGCATTTACTAGTGCGCAAATGAGCTGCTTAAGCTAAAAAAGAACCTAGAATGTGTCCCGGGTTAACACCTAGGATAGCACTTACCGCTGCCGATGTTTTAAGGGTTTGGATAACGTTTTAAAAATTGTAACAATATGCGCTTTTTATAATTTTTATTTATTCAAAAAGTACTCATTTCACTTCCGCCTTTTCTATATCTTACGCCACACTTTTTGCGATAGTCAATTGAAAAATCACGACAGCTGGCACCTCTGATCAAAGCTCCGCAAAAATTCACAGTGTAATACTTCCATTTCTGTCGCCAGATAGCGCTATTCGTGTCTCCCGATTTCTCGTTAAGTGGTGTATATCGGTTCTAGTATATCTGAAAACATCCTTATTGCTTTTACCGGTGTCCGAGGACCTTGTAATTTAAAAAAAACAGGTAAGTTTCTTACAAAAATTCTAGTTAGGTATTTATACTACTTTCTTCGTTTTGATGCGCTTAATACAGGAAG
The DNA here is from genome assembly GCF_029784155.1 of Uranotaenia lowii. NCBI lineage: Eukaryota > Metazoa > Arthropoda > Insecta > Diptera > Culicidae > Uranotaenia > Uranotaenia lowii. Next base: position 181,292,481 of record NC_073692.1, on the reverse strand, counting down.
AGATCAGCTGACACTAAACGTAATGCGATTCTGGAGATGCGTTAAGCTGCTGCTGGAACATTACCGAAAAACGGCGAACCGCATAATTAATGGTCTTCAGCAACGTTATTCCTACGCAGCAATGCAAGCTTTAATGTTGATCAACAATGTTACTCTTCAGTCAGTAGAGAAAGAGAATGATTCGACTTACATTGTTGACGCTTGATCATATTAAGCTACCGGTAGCTGTCGGTCGATAGTGTCAATAAATACTACATAATACTACGAATAGGACTATCACGATGAAATATGCAAATAAGTGGAATTAGCAGCATTTTAAATATTTACGGAAGGGCAGGTTTTACTCATTCGGAAGCAAATCACCTGAAGAAAAGATGAATCTAAACGAGTATGCTTTGTTTGAGAATTTGTCCTATTCCATGTAAGATGAGTCTTTTTGGCCCTACAGGTAAGTTTAAATTTAGTTGGTGTTTCTCACTTGAAAAAAAAATTCCTGATTTATTCGGGTTAAAATATGAAATCCACGGAACTTGGAAAGAAAGTATCCAACTGCATTTGACAAAAACGGTTAAATCAAAATTGTCCTCGATTAAACGCTAAACTGGTTGATGAGCAAAACTGTAGCGGTCGTTCAATGGTTTAGTAGGTGATAGGAAAATAGGATTATATGAATGATATTTAATCTGATGATAATCGATATCTTTAAGACGTTGTTCCTTTTTTAAGTCTAGACGGATTGTATATGAACCGACACCGCTGACAGCATTTTAATTATTATTTTTTTCTAAACGAAAGTACATAATAACCTGTTTTGAATAATGTAAAGCATAATTTATAAGGTATATTTATATTATACAGTAATACTAGCAGACCCGGTAAATTTCGTCTTACCATGTTTAACTTGGCGTCTCGCTTTCGTGAACATGTCCTAGTTTTTTTTACATATCCTTCTTTTCCGTTTACTCGAATTGTCACGCTTAATTCTATCGGAATCAAACCTAAAAATTTTAACTCAATTCTACGTGTCTATACATAGATTATCAAAACATTACCATCTTACAGGAAAACTTTTCATTCACTTTTCTTTGATTCGGATGCTTTTAATATTGCCGTAGTGTGTCAGATATAAGCTTCCCGTTGAAAATTTGATTTTTTCAGAACTCAACGTGACCATCGAACTTGGCAAGCCTCATGCAGCATGCTTAAAAATACCACTCTTTGTAACTTGTTCCATAAATAACTTTAAGTTGATAATATCTATGTTTCATTAATTGAATACCATTTAGTTGATTTACTCCGCTTTGCTCGAGTTCACATTAAGGTTTAAATCGAAATCAAAGGTTTCTCATTTATTGGAATTTATTGCATATGAAACTTTATGGAAAAAGAATTTTGAATATCGGGACCATTTTAGGAGTATTTGCCCAATATTATGCCTAACGCAGTACTTTCAGCTCCCGAGTTTCTTCGGATGGTATATTTTTTAGAACTGAAGAAATAAAAAAAACAGAGAAGATTTTTTACTAACTATTTTCAAACAGCTTTTTGTTCACTATTTTCACCCTTGGAAGCAATGGTAACTAAAAATCATGTCAAAAAAAAAGTTCACCGTTTTATTATTTATTTCAGCAAAAAATGCTAATTAAATTCCTTTGAACATTTATCCAATTAATGAAAAAAACGATCGGTTTTGAAAGGAGGAAAAAATATGTTAAGATTTTTTTATATTCAACCGAATTACAGCAATTTTATTTGCATTTTTATCCTAATGGACATATCTTCCCACTTTCTTTTTTTAAATGTCCACAAAGAGTCATACCATAATTTTATATGCATCAGTACTAAATTCATATTTTTCAGACAACAATTTCTGCTGAACTTAAAATAGTTTTATTTTTTTTAAATCTTTTAAATGGTATTTATTTGATCGACAAAATATCAATCTGGGCGTCATTCATTACTATGTAGTGTACAAATGATCTAGGAATCAAGAGGAAAAAAAACAGATCTAGGCTTTATTTCGCTACCACATGCATTTTGAAATTATGCTTGGTTAAGAAATGCGCGCCCAAATATTTCAAATAATCAGTATGCTATGCCATGGTTACCATCCTCTCTCGACGTTTGCCTGCGACGCCTTGGACGACCATGGAGACGAAAAACAAATCGCCCGGCGCCCGAAGTAAAGAAAATCTCCAAAAATGGATGTCATGACTTTAATTTCATTCAAAAAACTACAAATTTAATTATTACGGACAATTGATGCAACTTTCTGTTATTTTTATTCGATATAAACCGATTCGCATGCCTACAAAATATTCTAAAAATTATTTCATTTGAATCGTTTGGGTCATTTCGGAGGAGTAGTACTACAAACACCGTTACAAGAGAATTTTATATAATAGATAGAATCACTCATTTCATTAACTCATAGACCAAAAAAATATTCTGGAACCAACACAGTTGGGATGTATTGTTCAAGAGAAGACAATTATTTTCAATAATTCACTTTGAGGTTTTTTAAACTTTATTTCTTCTGTTGTAATTTAGAATTTTTTTGAATTAGAAAGCTTCTTAAATTTTAATTCAAGGAAAAAAGAAATTTGAAGTAGAAAAGTAGCTTTCCTGACAACGAAATTCTTAAATGCATGATTTAAGCTTAAGTGACTTATTGAATATTCAACTGTTCGGTGACGTTCAGGCAAACAAAAATTTATTAAGTGTTTGAGAGAAACATTAAAAAATTGATGAATAAATATTTAGGAAGAAACAAAAATTGAAATGAGTGAATCAACCAACTGTACAAAATATAAGTTTTACAATGTATGGCGTATAATTTCTGTTCAAAACTATCATAGTTCATATCACATTTCCCTAATATCTCTCACACTTTGTTAGTATGATGTTTATTATATTATTATATTATTCAAAACAAGTCAAGTCTCAAAAATTGACTGATTACTTTGTGTTCCATTCCAATAAGTATTGGATTAAAGTTTTATTATTCAAAAGCGCTTAATTTTTATAAAGTGGTATTTAGTTTGAATTTATATTATCAAAAATGTAAAAATAAAACTAGCATAACGTCGACTGATGTTCAGATCAATACATAAACTTGGGGTTTGAACGATGGTTCCATAATTAGCATAGCTTCCAAAGTTATATTGTATCGCATTGTTGTTTGCATCATTGCGTTGGCTACGAGGATTAAGCATTTGGATTGGTATTTTTTAGGGCGTTCAGCTGGTTAGAATAGGTTTTTAATTTAAATTAAAACGCCTCTAAAATTATACCTTTTATATGAATTTTTCACCACTTTTAGATGCTGAACTGAAGGTTAAAAAACGCCTCAATTTATGCAATAATAAGTCAGGCCGATACTCCAACACGTTGCGATGTTTATTTTTGGAGTTTCGTTTGAGAAGACGATATTCATATACCGCTCACTGTAACGCCTGAGTGTATGCAGTAAAACGTTGCTTTTGATTTTGTTCGAGGAAACCATTCGATAGTTTACTAATTTTGTTCTTTTGCTATTATGACTTCTAAAAGAAATTCGGTAAAATTGTTTCCGAAGAAAGGTGGTTGCAAAATTTGGCGCTTTTCTATAGCACAGTTCTTCCGAAAAAAAAAATTTCACTGAAAGTATTTTGATACCTCGTTTAGCCCTCTTTTTTATTTTAAGGAATTTTGAAAGCACAATGATGCCAAATTTTGGCAGTATATTATACCTAAAAGTGGCATCATTGTGCCCTCAAAACTCATTTTGAAATGTTGGCTAAACAAGGTATCATTAAGGTTTCAGTGAAACCTACACTTGGGATTATCGAGGTATCCGTATATGAAAAGTGAGACCCAAATTTTGGCATTGTACCACCTTTATTCAGGCAAAGTGATACCTCAATTTACTTTCAAGGCATGATAGCAAAATTAGGTATTATTTTGCCATAAAAGTCTGCTCGGGTCGTTAGTTTAATTGTATCGATTCTTTCAATTTCAATTGGTCTCATTTACAGTTCTCACTACGTCACTGTTTGAAAATGGAAATTCTTGTAGTTGCCTTTAAGGTGCAGAAAAGTTTTATTCTTTGCCAGAAAGCATCATCCTTTTTCATAATTTCAATCAAAGGGCACTTATTAACATTAAAATACACTTACCTCACTTCCGGATTCCCTTACGAAAACACACGAATGTTTCACTTTTCCTACTCCGTTTTAACGGAGGGTTGAAAAATACGAAAAAAAAGCCGGAATGCGGAATCCAGTGGGCGTTACCCTTTAGCTGGAATAGTGGGACTATCATCCGGAGGAGCTTCCTTTTTCGAGGCCTTCAAGGTGCGATTGGTTTCTTTTATGTTGATACTTTTCTGAAAAATAACATCAAATGTAAAATTTCCTATAATTGATAATGAAGCAAAAACTTACCTCTGCTTAGCTCCATCCAAAATCTTTTTCTTTCAATTTTGTTCCATTCTTGGGAGGTTAGCCCCCACAGCTACCATAATATGCAAAACAAACAAATCTTGTGACACTTCCGGCACTGCTGGATGTCCTTGAGTTGGGCCACTTAAAATGCATGCCACAGCAATCCTTCTTTTAGTGGAAAGTTTCATTTCAAACCGGCGGAAACGGAACTAATCGATCCAGACATAATTCGTACTGCAAAGTATTCAGAAGAACCGGAAATTGTGGTCCGAAATCGGTCAATTTGGACAATTATTCACTCCGAAAACGCGATTTAAGGAACGAGTTTGATCGCGATCCGGAAAAACAAAACAAAAACTACTACGGTTTGATAACAGGCTAAAAGTTTGAGTCTTCGCTAATGCAATTGCTGAAGTTAGTAGCAAATGGGTGTTTTTAACTAAAATTGAGCAAAAGTCACGACAATATGGGAAAGTGGGGAAAGTGCTAACTCAGGAGTAAAAAAAAATGCTAACAAAAAGTAATGGCATATTTTTGCTAAGTTGAGGCCGAGAAATTTTGTGTGTGCGGTGTTTTTTTCTTGACGTGACTTGGCAGCAACAGCGAAGACACACTACATTCATATGCACGGAACCAGCCTGTAAATAATGCTCTCACTCAAAAATAGTGCTTCGACCTGTAAAACTACAGTACATGTACTGCTCCTTTTTGTTACAGGACATTTGCTGTAATATCAAATGATTTAACATTTACTTTTCAACCAATCAATTGAAAATTACGTGATTCCTGAATTTCAGGTTGAATTATTTTAAAGGTAACCATTTTCAATGACACGTAATAGTCCATATTTTTGTCTGTGCGATGTGTATCGTACGGAGGTCGGATGGAAAAGACCTTAGGCTTCCCGGTAGTCGATTTCCTTCGTTCCCTTTTTAACGATGAGCGTGCTGTCTTTTTCTTTCTTCATCCTTTTTTCCCGTTAAGTGTTATGTGTGGTAAGTGTTTTGTGGAGCTTGTGTTTAATGTGACCTTTAGGAGTTCCTTATCTTATCTTTTTATTTATTTATTATGCAATATTATTTTATGTTTTATTCTAGATTTTTATTAATGTTTATTTATTCTATTTTACTGTACGGGACATGCAACATAAAACAAATAAACATTCAGGCGTTCAAATAGGAAAATGAGTACTCTTCATGAGTGGCATGGGGTAACTGACTCGAATGGTAACATGTTAGAAGTGTTGGTAAAAATTGACATCTATGGTACGGTTCCAAGCTGGTCAAAAATTATTTGGATAATAGAATGCAACGAACAAAATATAGTTCATTTTACTCGCGATACATAGAAAATAAAACCTAGGAGTTCCCCAAGGAAGTTTGTTGGGTCCCTTGTTATTTATATTGTACATCAATGACATGAAAATGTGCTTAAATCACGGCCGTCTCAAGCAATTTGCAGATGATTCCGTTCCTATTGGAGTGGAAATTACCTAGAACTCGTTGTACACTTCTAAAGAAGCGTATGGCGTGGAGGAAGGACCTAATTGGGCCTGTGGTACCATCACAAAAAAAAACTCATACAAACTTATTTATATCATTTTAACTTCATATAGCGTTGTACACTAACAAAACTGAGTCGATTTGGGGTCATTTTTCAAATTTCTCAATCCCTGGGGTCTTAAGAGTTTAGTTTTGGTTAAAAAATCCGAGATATTTTCAGAGTTTTTGAATATTGAGTATATTTTAACATTTAAGTTTGTATGGGCAAATTGAATATTTTGTTCTGAAAAATCATCATCATTTATTTTTTTTTCTGTGGGACCGGCCGTGCTTGTGGTTTTAATGTCAATTTATAAATACTCTAAAGGAATTTTTTGTCGAAAATTTTTGTAGAAGACCATAACTTTGTATCTTATTAGGCCAAAAGGTTTTTAGCTATTGAATAGGGGTATGTCTTTTGGCATTGAAAACCAATCGATTCAATTGACATCACTACTGGTGCTTAGCGAGGTATTGTATGACTACTTTGTAAGCAATATCTCATTAGGTAAGCATGGAAGCAATGGATAGGTAATTCAAAATAATATCATGACTCTTATAAAATTAATTTCATCAGAACTTCTTAACCTGCAATACAAATTCATACTACAAACTGTGTGGCGCAATAGCTATGTTTTCAAATATGACTTCAGCAGTGCGTGCTCTTAATTAATGTTAGATCATTGACCAATGTGGCGTAATTAACGATTCTACGATAATCTATCGATACTGGTCTACTGCTCGGATCAATCAACGAGAACATTGCACACATCTCTGGACTAGCTTAATTATGGAGACCCTTGGTAGCTACTATCGTTATCGCACAATTTAACTATCTCCTTATCATTTAAGTTAGTAAACCGATACACCTACACTAAGATTGTAATTTTTCCGCTCGGAATAATGACTCTTCGAGTCACAAAGCATACGGTTAAGTTTCACAAAGTTCGAAAAGAAACCCATGCGAATCTCGTGACGGCTTATCACTCCTAAAATCTAGAATGAAATTTCTACGATTCTACAGGATTTCGAACGAATTTCCAATGTTCAGGACAGCGTTTTCCCGAATCACGTTAGACACATTTCTTTTAAATTTTTTGTCTCTGTCTATCGACAATGTGTTTTTTTTCTCTCGGTTTCATCAGTGCAAAATAATACCGTGAAGATTTCAACTTGCCATTTTTACTTGCAGTTCCCGTTTTATGTAATCGTTTAGTGGCCGACACATTAGGTCTAAATAATTCGCAACAGTTTTCTAGTACTGAAAGTAAAATTGTTGCCGAAGCCTGCGGAGAACGGCAAAGTTAATCAGATCGGTTCCATCATCTGGGTTTGCGGGGTCTCGACTGAAGGAATCTACTTTTCCCAGATTGCTGGCATGGCCCCGGAACGCCAGGTTTCGCGTTTCAATAAACATGATAACAATATTCTTTTCTTTATTTACAGGGGACCTGATCCTTCATCGATTGGAAACAGTCGTTTATTTGCTACTACTTGCAAACTAAAATTTATGCAAATTCGGAAAATTCCCATAAAAACTTACGAGAAACACATCTCACTAAATATGTTACGAAAAGTTATTGCAAAATCAATATAATTTGTACTTGTTTTTTCCGACTTTTCTACCGTTGTCAGCCATTTTTTTTCATTCGGATACTTTTTAACTTGCCATATTTTCAAATATAAAAAAAAACATTTTTTTACACTAAAGTCGACTAAATTCGTTCTGCAACGGATGCTTGAAGAAAGCCGCGAATTATAACACCATCAGATGAGCAAATCCTCACTCAAACCTAGTATCGGGTGCCAATTTAGCGGCTCTAATCAGACCCGGTGAAAAAAGGTTTATCTGGAAAGCAAGATGATAATGTCGGTGATTTACGATCTCATGGGCAAACATGGGCACCAAGAGTCGTTGAGTGAGATGATTATGGAGGCAACTTGGTCGGTATGGAAAGACGAGTGCAAGGCAAAGGCACGTGGCACGTCTAATTTTCACAGTTGCTGTACGGTTGGTTGTGGCTTAGGTGGCTCGCGCATAATTACAACCTGGATGGCTTCATCAGTGCTGCAGGCGTTATGAGGCAAGCTTAGGTACCGATCTACTATTTGCCAACTTTTCCGAAGCGACTTTATCTAAGGCAAAAAGATAGCGATGTGGTCATATTGGCACTTCACTATCAGCTCACTAAACTAGGCGGCGTACTCTGTCAATATTAATGATTCGTGCCTAATGAATATTACCGGAAAACGATTTAGTAATGATGTTCGATTGTGACATGATGTGGGAAAGTAGGTTAGTGAACGATAGCTGCAAGGTGAATGATAATTGCAATCTACTTGAAAATCTGTGGTTTTATGAAAACCAAAAGAGAAAATAAAATTTATGTTATCGGAGAAGACAAAAAATTAAAGGCAGGTTCTATGCATTATTCGTTAATTTAATTGAAACTTCGTCAATAATTATTGATAATTTAGGTTTTTTACTCTTACAATCCTGTTTTGAACGTACAATGGAAGAATTCTACGCAATAATGCACATGGATTTTCGAAACCATGAAAACTCGTACCACCTGCGGTTCCTACGGTTCATTCGGATGCAATGGCTCAGACGGTTTGTACGGTTCCAACAGTTCGTACGATTCCTAGGGTTAGTACGGTTCCTACGGTTTGTACGTTTCCTACGATTTGTACAGTTGCTGCAGTTCGTAAGGTTCCTACGGTTCATACGATCCTTACGGTTTGTACGGTCCCTACGGTTCCGACAGTTCAAACGGTTCGTATAGTTCCTGCGGTTCGTACGTTTACTAAGGTTCGCACGGTTCGTACGGTCCCTGAGACTCGTACGGATCTTTTAGTTACTGCGGTTCCTACAGTTCGAACGGATACCACAGTTTGTACGGTTCATACGGTCCGTACGGTCCGTACGGTTCCTAAGGTTCATACGGTTCATATGGTTCCTACAATTCGTACGGTTCGTACGGTTTCTACGGTTTCAACGGTTCCTACGGTTCCTACGGTTCTTTTGGTTGCTACGGTTTGTAAGGTTTTTCAGTTCGTACGGTGCATACGATTCGTGCGGTTGCTACGGTTCGTACGTTCACTAAAGTTCGTACGGTTCGTGCAATCCCTAAGGCTCGTACGGTTCCTACAGCTACTGCGGTTTCTACAGTTCGAAAGGCTCTCACAGTTCGTACGGTTCCAACGGTTCCTACGGTTCGTACGGTTCCTATTCCTACGGTTCGTACGGTTCCTATTCCAACGGTTTGTACGGTTCCTACGGTTCGTATGGTTTCTACGGTTTCTACGGTTCGTTCTTGGTACACATATGTGGTATTGACGCAAAAAATGCAAGTATTTGGAAACCGCTGCCTGCGAAATATCATCCGCGCTTGGTGGCCTGGCTATTGGTTTTCAAATGAGGGACGTTATCGCCGGTGTCATCAAAGGGCGCTAGACATCGAGATTCAGGAGCGTAAGTGGCGATGGATTGGGCACACGCTGCGAAGAGATGAGATTGAGATTTGCAGAGAGGCACTTGAATGGAATCCAGAGGGACATCGAAGAAGAGGCAGGCCCAGAAACTCGTGGCGGCGAAGCCTAGCCGCCAAAGTACGAACTCTCGACGAGCGTCTTGACTAGGACCAAGTGCATACGCTGGCTCCGGATCGTCAACAGTGGAGGTCTTTTACCACGGCCCTATGCGCCGGAGGATCGGCGCGGGAACATTGAGTTAGTAAGCATACGGTTCCTACGGTTCGTACAGTACCAACGGTTTCTACGGTTCCTACGGTTCGTAGGGCTCCCAGACTACCATTTGGTGGGTATTTCGAATTTGCAACACAAATATACATACATACGTGAAAATATATGTACGTGTAAACATATCGTATACAATGCAGCAAAACCAATATAAACGTATAATTTTGGAGGTCATTTGCAAGAATTTTTATTTTCATCGACAGGTATGATATTGAATACCTGGCCTGGCCTGAATTTCGGGTAGGAATGATTCGCCGCCACGCTCAATGTGGCGACTCTGGGAAGAACTTTATTTCCAGCAGATACCTTAGTGCTTTTGTATCGCTGAACTAATCGACTACAGGTACCACTCTTCCGACATTTTATATTTTTTCTTTTTAAAATAGAATCTCTCATTTAGCAATCTTGTTTGATAAAAAAATGTACTTTCTGCGATCTAACACCTGGTTGTTATGATGATCTAAATCGTATTTCATTTTAAAAAAAATCTAAATTTCGAGTTATTTTATGCATAGCACGACAATATCTGCCAATCACGGCTAGTTATCGTATATCGGTCGTTTCACGGAAAAAACTTAAGAGAGTCTCTAAATTGAGAGTCTCAAGAGTCCTGAAAGAGCGTCTAATGGCTTTGAAAAGAGATTTAAAGGTTGTTCTGAGAGCAATCTACAAAGAGTATTGAATCAATCTTAAAATAATTTTTGATATGGTCTCAAAAGAGTCTCTAAAGAATCTCATATATACAGAGTCTTACTTCAATTTGAAAAGTATTTTTTATTTCCGATTCTGATTGGATGAATTTATTTTCTCTAGTCTTAATGTTTGTTTTCAAATTTACATTTGATAGTCATACTTGTTATTTTTACTTTATAAAATAAAATTGTTTCTCGTCAAAGTTAGTAATGTTTAAAGGGTGATACGGTCAAAATTTGGTTAAGGAAATACGCGTGTAAATCGGTGAAATCGTTTATTCAAAAAATCAAATTAAATTTCTTTTTCAAGTTTAATTATTATAAAATTCAGGAAAAATATTCAGTTAGACTTCCGCTTTTTCAAATCCGAATTGCCGGTCCTTACGCTTAACCCCTGCCATCAGATTTTGTACAGCCACCTTGTCCACCTTCTTCGCCGCAGAAAGTCAGTTTACCTTGAACTGCTGCTCGTCCTTAGCAGTTTTTTGGTCTTCTTTAGGTTCCGCTTGAAAATAGCCCAGTATTTCTCAATTGGGTGGAGCTCTGGCCTGTTGGGAGGGTTCTTGTCCTTGGGAATTACCTGCGCGTTGTTGGCGACGTACCACTCCATGGCCTTTTTACCGTAATGGCAAGATGCCAAATCCGGCCAAAACAGTACGGAACAACCGTGTTTCTTCATGAAAGGCAACAGACGTTTATTCAAACATTCTTTCACGTAAATTTCTTGGTTGACAGTCCCGGAAGCTATGAAAATACTGCTTTTCAAGCCACAGGTACAGATGGCTTGCCAAACCAGATATTTTTTCGCGAACTTTGACAGTTTCATTTGCTTGAAAATATCTGCTACCTTTCCCCTTCCTTTGGCCGTATAAAACTCCTGTCCCGGAAGCTACTTATTGTCGGCTTTGACGTAGGTTTCGTCGTCCATTACCACGCAGTCAAACTTTGTCAGCATCGTCGTGTACAGCCTCCGGGATTGCGCTTTGGCCGTCGTATTTTATTTATCATCGCGATTTGGAGTCACTTCCTTCTTGTAAGTCGATAATCAGGCTCGTTTTTGGGCTCGATGCACGGTTGTAGACGATACACCCAGCTTATTTGCGGCATCTCGGAGAGAGAGGTTAGGGTTTCGCTTGAAACTACCGGCAACTCTATTTGTCGTCTCAGCGGCTTCCGGTTTTCGATTTCTCCCCGATCCAGACTTCCTGGCTATCAACAAACTTTCCCCAAACACTTTAATTACATTTGTAACGGTTGATTTGGCAACTTTTAGCGATCTTGCCAGCTTTGCGTGCGAGTAGCTCGGATTTTCGCGATGCGCGAGCAAACTTTTGATACGATGCTCTTCTTCCTTGGACGTCATTCTGACAAATGAAGTGTGAATTCCAAAATCAAAATAGGAGCAACATTCTGCACACCTTCAAAATGAGGGGTGTTCAGGTTTTTTAAATGCAAAATTGAAAGAAATACGTAAAGTTGATATTGACCAAATTTTGACCGTATCACTTTTTATTTTGATTTGGTATTCATTCAATTTTCTGACAAAAAAATGCAATTTGTATCGGGATTACCTCGCGGTTAGGCTTATTTGTAGGTTTAGCACAGTTTTAAATACGTATAATTTTAACTTTAATATGCAATATTTGCAATTGACGTTGAAGAGCCAAAACTTCTCATTTAAAGAGCTGAAAGCGGCTCGCGAGTCGCTGATTGTCGACCACTACTGGCCTAGTGCATATCGGCCAATATTTTTATCGAAATTACCGTATTTTGAAGATTGCGGAAAGCAGGATCTGCCTGTGCGCTCTATCAGTTAAGAAAAACTCTGCCATTATTGAGGAGTTTATGGAATTCAAAAAAATGAGGTCCGGCGGGCGAAACCGTTTTTGATTATTTAAGACCCTCGAATTTATGTAAACGTTTTTTCTTGAGATGTACATAAAAAATTCACAGATCCTTGATGCGAAATTTTCATCAAGAAATTCAATTTGTGCTTCGCTTGCTTCAAAATAAGGCAATTTCGGTGAAAATCTTGACCACCTAGTGTTTAGTGTGTGTGATTATAGTTTATCGTTAAGGATTCTCTAACAAATGCAATATTTATGTGGTCAAATCAGCTATCTCTGCATTTGGTTGGTTTTTCCACGCACAAAAAAGTGATCCAGATTGCTCTCAGATTTTACCCAATCGAAGCCCGCAATATACTCTTTAAGCAAACCAATTTATTAACGTCCGTTCAGTGGGGCAGGGCGCTTTTGAAAAGCATAGATCAGTTCGCGCCGGCAGGTTTTCTACACGATGTTTTTCGCGGCAGCCGGTCGTCATTCTTGAACCACGGCGTGGATACCGAGAAATCCGCACTGAATGCATAAATAGATAATAAATAGCTTCCAACAACGATGAATGACGATAAAATAATAGCAATTGGGTGGTTAGTTGGTTAGTACTCGGCATGGGGGGCTCTCTTTCATCCGAAAGGTTTGCTACCTTTTGCACTGGCCATAGGAATCGTCCGGTTCAAATTGAAACTTGTATGAAAGTCTTTGGTAGTCCGAGGCATAGGAGGGCTACTTTCGAAAAAGTTCAAACAACTAGCTGGGCCAAACGGGCCTCCGATAGATGAATGTTGTCGGCGCTAGGTTGGAGCCCAGATGACGTTTCGAGTGACCCTTCGGAAACTATCAATTATGGGGCGGTGCGGCGCAGGTCGAGCGAAATTGGTCAGCTTGATAAGGAAGTTGTGAAATATGGTCCCCGGTAATGTCAGCAGCAGGTCGTCTAAATGACGCAATTAAAACAAAGTATAGGATTGAGCCTGTTTTCCCTATCATTTACTAATGTGTGTTAAGTGATTTCCAAATCGCTTCAAAATGATAAGGCTTTGCTGTCCTGTGAGCGGTGCGGGTTCTAGTGCTTGGTCAGGTGCATGGACTTAGAATTAGAAGTTTCTTCAATCTGAAAAAATGTACGTAGTAAAATTTTCATGGTAGAATGTGGAAGATGAAAAATGTGAAAATGTGAGTATTTTTTTGCTGTAATCATTTTTTTTAACAATTTTTTTCATTGATTGTACAAACAAGATATAATGTTGCACAGTTTTCTGATAGGTGTCAGAAAAATAATAGAATTACAACTTTCAAAATACTATCAAATTGAAACTAGTGAAAATTGGTCAAAAATGTTGAAAATTCAATGAACACATTGAAAACGCCGAATCTAAATAATCATTCAAACTCCATCGGCAGAATACGAACATGAGCATTAAGTTAAAAAAAATAAAATTAATATGAAACTCAGAATTGTATTAGATATGCAAATGCAGCAAAAAAAATATTTCGAAAGAAAAAATAGAGATTCGAAATAAAACTGCCGAACGCTTTTTCAAACTTGAGGGATCAGTCCTCCTCGTAAATAGTTCAGCTGACCAATAAAATTTCGGACGAAACAGTCAAAGTATAAACTGATGCTCAAAATTCTACTCTTGAACCAGAAAGCGATTGCCTTCAATTGAGTTCAAAATTTGGATAAAAAATTTTTTGTTCAAATTTCGAGAACGAGTTCATTTTTAGAAGAGGTAACCACCTTTAAATTGATTTTGCTTGAAATAAAATTGCAAGATAAAGTTTTGCATACGTTGAGAGTTGTCCTTTCTTGCTCTTCTACCTTTTTCTTTCTTCTAATCTTACTATCCATCAATCAATTTTCATTTCTAATATTTTTTCTCGAAGAATAATTTTCTCCGATGTGGCGGAAAACTTCAATTCAAAACTAGTTCTTTCAAAATTTCAAAATTCAGTTCTGTAAAAGTTCCAAAATCTTAAATAATATCATAAGTTGGTTGTTTCTGTTGCCTAAAATATCCAAATTTGAGTCCAACTACCGTAAGATGAAAAGATGGGAATAGAAATAGACCAAGAAAAATGATTATGATCACATGGGAGAACTATTCCCTTCATTCCGATAGACATCGACACTCAACCAGTATAATATTCATACGCCAGGTTGGTCTCCTGTAGTAGAATGTTGATACATGGGCCCCGGAGAGGCGCAAGATGTGGGTTCAAGTCTCACCGGGAGACAAGGCGAATTTTTTTCGCATGTTTTTCAACATCGATTTTCTCTTATCTAGTCCCTGAAATTTCATCTAAGTTGGATTCATTTCTCTACGTAAAATATAATCTTGAGTGGAACTACTAGCTTCCAAAGTAAAACGCTATGTGCGCTGCTTCATGCCTTATGTCTCACATGCGGTTTTTACCTCTGTAAGTAGGGCTAAGATGGGGTAATTATGAACAAACGCCGCGCCGTAAGCGCCGTTAGGGTTATAGTAGGGTCTCAAAACTAATCAAATGTGATAGTCTATCATTCTATTGATAAGTTACAAAAAAAACTTGCAAACCTAACTATGTAAATTTTGTAGTTACAGTTATTACCAAAATTCATGTCTCTGAGAAACGAAAATCGTTTTGAGACGTGTCTTATCAATTGACTCCTTCGTCAATTTGAATGGAGATGAAAAGTTTTAAGTTTAGTAATTGATGCTCTATACGGTGTCATAAGATTTTTTGTTAAAAAAAATTTCCATCTACGCACAAAGAAGTGTTCATATTTACCCCATATTTTTAAAGATACGGGGTAATTATGAACACGATTTTGATGATTATAATTCACTTTTCACCGTCAAAATCACGATAACCATTCAAATCTTGAAAATAAGACAAAAAAAATAATTTATAAGTTTTTTATAACTGTGGTTCTGTGATAATATGAAAAGATACCTCCCACCTATGTAAAATTTAAAATAGCCCATAACTATTCAACAGCAAATTATAAAAATCAACAAATCTCACTACAATGCACTGTTTAGAGGTGGTTTCAATCTAGTAATATGGCCAATATCAAAAGTCATCACTTAACAAAAATCGTAACAGTGTTCATAAATACCCCATAGACATACCCCATATCCCATAACCGGGGTAATTATGAACAAACGTTTTACGCCTACAAGCTGTAACTTAAAAATTAGAAAAAAAATCCTAAAATGAAGAAGGGAACTAGTCATTCATTTCTGGTTACTTTCCAGATTTTAAACCTTAAAGAGCTACTTGTTTGAGCTGATAGTATAAAAAACTGAGTAATTTTGTTCATAATTACCCCACCTAGCCCTATGCTGCACCTTTTAATTTGTTACATCAGCTTTAGGGACAGAAAAAATGTAAAATTAAGTTAGAATAGAACTTAAAATTAATTTCACGGGTATCACAGCGTACCAAACCAGGCACAAAAAAAGTTTTTTTTTTTTTGGGGTGCAAGAAATGTTTTTTGATACTTTCTTTCAGAGGGACCTCAGACCCGACTGACCTCCCAAGGTTAAAAGGTCTTTGATAAATATTATTACTATTATTTCAGAGGGACGACGGGAAGGAGGAGGAAGGCTTTCATGCATATTTTTTGGCATGATTCGAGAATTAATGAAGCCAATAATGTAAAGTCATTAATTCAGAACAAGAATCAATTTTCATTGCCATTACTTTTCGAGCTTAAAGAAGCAGCTTTCATTTAAAGAAGTTGTTCTTTATGTTGAAATTCCAATTGAAAACGATTTACTAATAAACAAAAATTCAAATATTTTTTAACACAAATTCCCTCAGTTCTACAAAGTGTAGCAAAGCACACCGGTTAGCTATTTTAGAATACTTGACGATCCAGTTGGTGGCCTGGTACTGAAAACCTATCCGATACCCTAGTGTTTGATACACTTGAGCTCGATCTCATGGAGATTTGTTTGGGAAATAATTGTTTTATCAATCTAGCTAAATACTTAATTTTTTAAAATAAATAAATTTCATCGTGATTAATAAGAAACTGGAATTTACTATAAACTTTATTCTATAAATGAAAAGTCTAGAACAAGGTTGCCGAAATCACAGAAAAATCTGCAATTTCAAAGAGTTTTGAGCAAATTTTTATAACAGAATCTGTGTCACAGAACATAGAATTTTTAAATTTTTTATGGATTTCCAATATTATAATTTTATTTAGTCAATATAAAATTTAGGTTTCTTACTTTGAATTAGAGACGTATGATGTGATTTTCATTGTAAACAGATTTGCCCCAACTAAAATATAAAAAAGACCCAAATTATCATGAATTTTTAATAAAATGACAGAATTAGCATCACAGAAATTTATCACAGAAATTTTGGATAAAGTCACAAAAAACAGTTTTTTTCTGAATAACACCTTTATTTAGAGCAATGTACAGTTTTTTTTTTGCAAAATCTGCAATTTAAGGCATTGTTCTGGAACGAACGGGCCACCATGAACCACCCTTAAAGACGATATGACCCAGTAGCAACATGGCGATGCTGCGCGCATTAACGGCTAAGATGCGCGCCAAAACCATTGGCTTTTCCTCGGCCACGAAGAGGGTTTTCCGAAGGGTCCAGCCAAAGTCAGCCTGTAACTCTCCTTTCGTTACGCCCGCTCAGTTTCAAGAGATTCCCCAAGATTCCCAGGGTCGGCTCAAGCTAGCCGTAATTAAGAAAGTGATAATAGGAGGTAGAAATCACACTTAGTTACCGAATTTTATTATTTTTACAGTTTACCGAGGCTTATCCTGGTAGAAATTTGCTCTACCCACGGATTAAGCCAAAGGTTTTGATCAACGAGGTCACTTAACGCGGATAAAAAACTTCCGGAACTATTTAGTTAAGGGACGAGGTAAACTTTGGAACAAACACCTTTTTGTAGCGTAGGATGTTACTTTCTTGCTGGTTCGAAACGAAGTGCAAGATCCAGCGGAAGTCTCCTTTTTCCAACTTCGTTTTTCCATTTTTCCATGAACTTTTACCATAGGGCAATATTATATCACTTTGGTAAAATTCTGTGGTGTTTTGTGGAGAGTGTGGTGTTGTTGCTACTGTCTACAAACTTAGCAGTGTACTGTTGGTTTAAATTTGAAAAAGACGTTGTGCCACAACCTACTCTTTACTTCTTCTATACTTGGATTTTTATTTTTATTTGTTTAGTAAATTTTTGATTGCGTTTTTAGTTTGTTGGTTGGCTTTTTTATCTTAAAACTACCCTAATTAGCTTAATCGGTCGAAGTGTGATTTTAACCTTATGTTTAATTATAAATTTAAGAAAATTGAGAAATTTACAAATGAACAAGTGAACGTACAAATATGGACGGTTACAAACCCAAGGCTCGGCCTCTTTTTCCAACCAACCACCAACGTAGACGGATCACGGTAACAAGTCGGAGGCCCGAGCGGCCAAGTCAGAGGTCCAAAAGGGACCATAGTTTGAGTCAGAAGTCCAAAAGGGACAAGTTTGTGTCGGTATTGTAATTTAGTAATTAGTCGATGCTCCGTAAAAATACAGTCCACTTTATTGTAATGTTGTGAGAATGAGTGCGGTTTGATTATTTATTCAAAGAAATATCTGATGCTATCGATCCTGCCATCAGGGGCGATTCTGAACATGGTCCTATCGAGCCAGATCATAAAACCAAATCGAAGCATCAGACGGTATGTACGGTACGGTATGTATGAGCGTGTGTGAGAATAATTTCAAACTTAATCATCTATCAAGGAAGCTTATGTGAAAGTCGTTAAAAATCCTGTAAATTGTATGTGTTCGAGCGTGTGAAAGCATTGTCCACTTGAGTCGACCAAATCATTAATCGGAAGATTTTGAACGTCCTACCATCATGAGCGTGTAGTATTCCAAAAATCACAGTTCAGATAATTGCATTCGTGTGCCTGCCAACTCCAAGCTTATTTATCCACCATAAAATATGACCAAAAACATCTCAAACCTGTACCTACATTCGTCCAGCACATGTTAATAATTTTGACAACTATTATGCGAGCGCGTCAACAGTTATCAACATCAGAAATAAGGGGGCGTTCAAATATTACGTAACGCAATTTTTGTTCATTCTGAAACCCCCCACCCCCCTACGTAATACATTCGTTTCAGATATTCTATCAAAAATCCACAAAGCGTAACAAACTCTTACACCCCCTCACCCCATGCGCGGATCTACGGGGGGGGGGGGGGGGGTGATGGGGGTGATCACCCCCCCCCCAAGCGGAAAAAATAAATTATCAGTAAAATGGTCACCATTTTTTTAACTCAATTTAGATGAAATATAACTTTTTCATGTGTCAAAATATCTTAACATTGAAATTACCATTTTTACGCCGCGTGCATAAGAATTCAGATGCTGCTTGAAAATATTCTTGAATTATGCGCGTGTATTACTTCGTGTTTGCGTCGGGCGTGCGAAAGGGATAAAGCTTGTACCTCACTCTTTAAGGAATTTCCTTAACCCTTTAATGCATGACTTTTTTTAAATGAGAATATCAGCTATTGGTTCATTGAAATAATAACATTTTAATTCGAATAACACAACACAACAGGTTTGAAGTCGTTATTTTGAGTATTTTAAAAGTTATGGCCAATCAAAGTTGAAAAATAATTTTCGAAATTCTCAATTAATTACAATACGATTTTGCCAATTTCTTCCAAAACTTGATAATTGGGTGCAGGAAGGTGTTTCTGATTGATTGAGATTAAAAAATTTGTTGGAATTTGCAAATCTGAAGAAAACACAACAATTTTCCAAAAACTACTTTTTTCAAAATAATAAATAATTTTGATTTTTGCAATTTTTCCGCATACTTTGTTCGATATCTCACACATACATTAGAATATCGCAATAAAAATACCATGGACTGATTTCTTTTAATCTCTAAAATATTTTTTGTGAATACATCACACAAAAATTTCCACGCGTTTTCGAGATATTTGGATTTTGATTAGTGTTGTTTTAAAACAACACTATGCATTAAAGGGGCATGACATCAGATTTTTGTGCATTTTGGAGTGAAACTTCTCACTCTCATTCTCATCGCTATGAGAATATTCTGAATTGTTTGGTGCATGATTCAAAGAAAGTGTTTCTTAGATGGAAATGAAAAAGAGTATCAAACAAATTTAGGGTCATCATTAAAATTTTCGTATTTCAATTCAGATTCAATTATCGGATTCAGATCAAATAATTGAATTAGAGAGCTCAGATCGAATCCTCAAAATATCAGAATTTGAATTTATGATTGAAGGCTACGAAACAAATTTCAGTTCTTGGTACATTTTTTTATGAACGTTAAGTAATGCAATTAACTGTATTAAAAGTTCTGATCTGGAATCAAGATTTAGAAATCGCGTTTTTACATTTTAGAAGTAATGTTGAAACTCGGAAACAGATTTATAATTCAAATATTGAATTTAAGTTACAAAATTCAGAGGCAGAATCAACATTCTAAATTCAGATTCATATTCAGGCCGTAAAAATTTTTTTAAACCAATATAAAAATATCAAGAAAGTATTTCGTTGGAGATGATTAAAATCGTAGAAGATCGCAAAATTGTTGATTCAATTTTACTATTCAATTTTTTGAATCAATGTCACAACTCAGCAAAAAATTTCAAATTTAAAGTAGATTTCGAGTTCATTTTACAATTTTCGTATAATACAAAATCATATTATCCACATGATTTTACTTATGGAGCTGTTTTTTTAATAAATAAAATATTAACTGATAAAGAGACTTGAAATTTCAAAATAAAAAATGTGCAGGGAATTCCATATTTTGTTAATGTATTGTATACTATTTATCACAGTCTTCTCAAAAGCCAAATTTCAAACTAAAATTTTCGATTTGGATCAAGCTAGCAACAAATTTTTAATCTCTTATTTTATCTTTTAATGTTTGATTCATTTTTATCGATATGAATTCTTTTGTAAGATATTAAATATTTTCTTAAAGCAAACTTATTTGATGCTCAAAATCCATATCAATAAATATTTTAACCATATCAAAAAATAAGTTTCTACATTGTAACTGAAGCTTTCATTGTACAAATTATGCTAACCGTTTATTAGTAGGGCATATTTTCATAAATTACTATTAAATGTTTGTTTTTTACGGCCAATCAGTCCAAGCTTTTAATGACAAACGAATTTTATTCTATGCCTTGTTCTGAGTATCGCATAAAACTCGTTTGTCATTGAAAGCTTGGGTGGATTTGCCGTTAAAAAACAAACACCAATTAAAATACAGTCTACCCAAGATTGTACCCCAGATCAACACATTACTATTTGATATAAGGAACTATAAGTCTAAAACAGGTAATAATTTTTGTAAGTTTTTTTTTATTCATGCATTGTTTTCAAATCTGTCGCCAAACTGTTTAAGATTGTTTTTTGATTCACGTCTTTAAATTGATATTTCATTGTAACTTCAAGTGAAAAATAAGAAATACATTGACGGGTTTCGATAAGCAATGAAGCGACATATGGTTTAAAATTGGAACTCAAAAGAGAATATATTTCGAATAAATATAATTGAAACTTATGTAAATGGCTTTTTTACCCGAATATTGTAATAGTTTCAAAATTATTAAGACGTTGTTTTAACCATGAAACCAGAGATGCTCATTTGGGTGAGTTGAAATCATATCAACAGATTTAATTTTGACTGAAAATAAATAAAGTACGATTTTGAAAATTAAATTGCATATGGATTTCTTATCTGATAAAAATAAACAAATGGTCATTCTATATTCCCAACTAGATAAATAAACGTAAATTTGACTTCATACCAGTGAAAAAAAAAAACATTTTTCTGCGTTTTGCCAAAGACTAAGCCAGCCACAAACAGATTTATAGAGTTCTTTGAACAATCTTTTTTTTTTAATTGTCTTCAACATTGCTGAATTCTTTTCATCTTTAGCATCAACATTTTTCCTGTCATAGTTCTTATTTTTTCCTGTCACTTAAAAAATGTTGGCCCTTATATTGGAAAATTTACTAAATCACCCCCCCTAGAAGCAATCTCTAGATCCGCGCCTGCCTCACCCCCCCCCCCCCTAAACGCGTTACGTAATATTTGAATGGTCCCTAAGTAGCCGATTCCACCTCACCTTGTATACTGTACCTTTTCGTTGAAATCCCGATACTTGTCTGTCATGCTGTCCTGTCAGTCGGAAACTCATCTTCATTCAGTGACAAATCTACGACGAATCGCAAAAGTTTATCGCCGGATGGTCAGAACTGTCCAATAACATTTTGCGAGTGATGCGCTTTGAATTTTCACATGATCTGTCAGTTTTTCCACAATTTATTACCATTGCATTTAATAAATTTTAGAAATTATAAATTTTCGTTTCTTATTGCATCAAGGCCTACTGCAGTCCTCCTCACTGCCGCCCAAAAGTTTGGGATCACCCACTAAAAAACATGCAAAATTGGATCATTCTTATCTCAGCCGTATTAGGACATATTGCAAATCTTCTGATCTCATTTTAAAGATAATGAGCAATAGCAATTTCAGAGGTATTAAGCCAAAATATAATGTTTTAGTTTTGAACTTAAAACTTAACAATAAATTATAAGATCTTCAAAAAATCGCACTCAATATTTAAAGCCGATCATCTCGGGATACGGTGGACCAAATCTCAAAATTTAGGTTGCATCAGAATCCTTATTTTTTTTTATTTACAAAAGGTTTTATTAGGCATTTTACTTATAAGTTTTTATGTGCCGGGAGTAGAATCCTTATTTATTACTTGTCAAAACACAATAAAAAAAAATTGTGAAAAAATTCAAGAATGTATTTGAGTTAACCCTCATCCGCATTAGATTTCATTACCCTAATCAGCACTAGGAGTGTCAATTTGACACCACAAGCTCAAATCGTTATAACTTTTGGCGTGTTCAACCGATGTAAACATAACTTATATCAATAGAAACCTTGTAATGTCAGTAAAATATGTTTAGAACATTATATATAGCTAAAGTTACAAGTTTTCTCGTTATTCAGCATGAAAGAAAAAAAAATCCGAAAAAAACATGCCTCACGAAAACTGCCGTTGTTCATATATTACACGTCCAAAAAAATATTTGCCTTATGCATATGAAAGCTAAAGTTAATGCCTACATAATGAAGACAAGAAATATTTTTTTAAATTTTTTTTAATGAAATGGTCACAAAAAGTTCAAAAAAGTGGTCTAAAAAACCTATTTTTCATTCGATTGCTAGTAAATACTGTTTGAGCGATGGTAGAATTTGAAAAAAAAATGTATGTATGTATGTTTGACCCACCAGTGGCTGATAGGTCTTTCGACCCGAGGTGGTACGGGAAGTCTCGATCGCACATTCAAATATAGTTCATGCTTAACTCATCAACAATAATTGCATTACAACCAAGGGGTCCGTTACCACTGGCTTGGGACAGGTTTGACTCATCTTACTCCCTTCCAACTGTTTGAAACAAATAAAGAGTCCTGAAAAGGTACCTAAATATCTTCATCAGAAATCCAAATTTGCCGAGATACTCCGGCTGGCTTGAACCCACAATCCATTGTATATCAGTCTTCCGATCGTTTAATGTCCTGTCCATTCCCCCCTCTTATCCCCAATAATAGAGTTAAGCTATTTATTATCAAACAATTTTAACACATTTTAATCATGTTTTACATCTTACCTTATCACCGTCCACAATTACCTTTTGTATTTACCTCAGCACCTCTATAGTGAAAGGATACTTATCACTATACCACTAAAGATTTCAGGAATTTTTAAGCGGCCCACGACGCATCGATGTGCATCAAACCTATCTGCAAATTTCTAATGAGTAGAGTTTTGAAAAAAAATATGACTACAAAATCTATTAAAATTTCAACATTTTGCTGTCTTTAGATTTTTGATGCAACAAAAATTGAATTTACTGAAATTTTTCAAAGTTCACTACTTTGCGCGATTTTTTTACAAATTGAAATTTCATCTGTTTTTGTGGTCCACCGTCAGGTTGTACCCGTATTATCAGTGCTTTTACTTTGTTTGGAGTCCAAACAATATATTTCTTGTCTTTATTATGTAGGCATTAACTACAGCTTTCATATGCAGTCAGCAACTTGCTCTCGTTGTGTGCGGTTCGGTGTTTTTCTTCTCCTGTGCACGCGTCATCGATTTGACTTTTTGCAGGGAATAGTTAGTGGAAGGGGTCTTGGAAAATAAAGGTCAATTTTATTATGGTCTCCAGATTCATCAAAAAGAAATCGTTTTTGGAAGAAACCTGTGATGAAACGAATTATGTGTCAGCTGGCTTGATCCGAGTTAAGCAAATTTAAGCGCGGGAGGTCACGATATTGATTCAGTATGATCGAAATTTATTCTAAGACACGAATGCCACAAAGATGGTAAAGTGTCATTAATAAAACCTTAAAAAAAAAAGAAATTTATTGTGGAGGTTCCGTCTTAAAATGAGAAGCATTTGCCCTAAGAAGAAGTGATTATGGTGTTCGAGAAGTTCAGTTAGAATATATCAGTGGTCATGGAAAAAAAAACACTAAAAATTGCAAATTGAAGCCATTTTTGATTTGCTAAAAAAATCAGAAGGCAGAAAGTGCGCGAACGACTTGAATATGTGTGCGTGTGTTTGAATCACAGCTTGTCGGGGGAAAAGACAAAGGCAGAGCAATTTGCTGATCCAGGCATAGCGAACGCGCTCCGCTATGGGTTGATGAATGGTTTATGAACTGGCTTACAGTTATCTTCAAAAATTTGGTGAGATCTTTCCTTATTTATTATTTAATTTGTTTTCAGTCTAATTTTTTCTCGAAACATGATTGTTCTATCCTTATTTGAATTTAAATGTTGTAGCAGAATTTTTTTATTTTTTATTATTTTTTGATACATTCGATTAAGCTGATGAAGATTTTGGAGATGAATTTCTACAAATGAATCATTTTTCTTATTTATAATATTTCGTAATTAGTTATTCTATTTTCCGAACTGTATCTTCACTATCATTATTTTGTCATTTCAACTTATATTTTTATGATCAAAATTTCAATTCCTAATCATATTGTGATTTGTTATGCTATTTTCGAATGATTGATGTATTTACTCAAATTTTGGATACTAAATTTTGTTTTGATTGTATTATAAATATAATATAATGTATTATAACATATAATTTGTAATTCTTGTATTTTTTAACATTATAATATTATATTGTCATTTATTCTATTATTTCATCATATATAAAATTATTATCATATTTAGAGGGAATGCATCTGGGGATAACTTGAAGAAACTTTTGCAAGCGGAGTGGTAGCCAACCATTGCAGGTTTCTGAGAGTTGGATGCCTTCCCTCGACGAACCATCGGCCGTGGAAGCCTTCGGGCCAACCACACAGACATAGGCAGGACCTTGCTACCGATGGGGGACCCTTACATACATACATACATACATTAACTACAGCTTTCATATGCATAAGGCAAATATTTTTTTGGACGTGTAATATATGAACAACGGCAGTTTTCGTGAGGCATGTTTTTTCGGATTTTTTTTCTTTCATGCTGAATAACGAGAAAACTTGTAACTTTAGCTGTATATAGTGTTCTAAACATATTTTACTGACATTACAAGGTTTCTATTGATGTAAGTTTTATATGAAGTTCATAATAATTCAAACGACTTAAATAGATTTTACTTTTGTGGTGTCAAAATGACACCGAAAGCCGGAAAAGGGAGTTTTTTTGTCCAGGCTTTCAGGGTTCGTCCATAAAAAAAGTAAAGATGCAATATTAAAGAACTTTTGAATTCATTTAGGGTCCCCGAAGAAATTATTGTATTTTGAAGCTTCTGAAAAAAGTTACAAGCCTTCAAACTTGCACTGGTGTCGAAATGACACCCTAATGCGGATGAGGGTTATATAAAATAGACACTTGAGTTATCGTCCAAAAGTTTGAGATCATCTCTTTGTATGGTGAGTTTGGGATCATTCTTATAAAAACCTGCAAATTTATCTCTTTCTCATATCTTTCTCATCTAACATCGTATTGCAGATCTGAAGGGTTCATTTGGAAGCTTAGGAATTGTTGTTAATAAATACATTCATACATAAATACATTATATTTTGAAGTGATAACCATTAAAAAATCACCTGGAATTAATTGTTTTTTTTTAAGTTCCCAGTTATGATTCTGAATTTCTTGTAGTTCTCATCTTGAAATATAATTTTTGAATGAATTTATTAAAAAACAACAATTCCTAAGCTTCCAAATGAACCCTTAAGATCTGCAATACGGTGTTAGATGAGAAAGATATGAATAAGATAAATTTGCATGTTTTTATAAGAATGATCCCAAACTCACCATACAAAGGGGTGATCCCAAACTTTTGGACGATAACTCAAGTGTCTATTTTATTAATTAAAAGTACATTCTTGAATTTTTTCGCAAAATTTTTTGATTGTGTTTTGAGAAGTAAAGAAAAGGGATTCTAATGACACTCAAATTTAGAGATTTGGTCCACCTGATCCCGAGATTATCGGCTTTGAATATTGAGTGCGATTTTTTGAAAATCTTATAACTTTAGGTTAAGTTTTAGGTTCAAAACTAAAACATTATATTTGGGCTAAATACCTCCAAAATAGCTATTGCTCATTATCTTTCAAATGAGATCAGAAGATTTGCAATATGTCCTAAGACGGCTAAGATATAAACGATCAAAATTAGTATGTTTTTTAGTGCGTGATCCCAAACTTTTGGCCGGCAGTGTATATAAAAGAAAATGTTGCGCAACGAGTGAAAACTCCGGAAATTTTGGAACTTTGACGCTTCTATCGGACACAAGTAGAATTTTGACTTTTTGTTGCTTAGGTTATTACATTGCACTGAAACGACTGTCCAACAATGAAGATATCACAACTTTGATGTCGTCATTACGTAAGATGCTACTTTTTTCTAACCTTTCCACTCTTCTCAACAAAGTGAATTGACTTGTTAGAAAATCGCATCCATGATTGGTCTCATCATCTGTCTTGTTAGAAACCGAGCAACTGCCACCAGCATAAGCTGTGCCATTTTCTAACTCGATCCAACTTTATATAGGCTACAGGCATATACGAAAGTTTGACTGGGTGCAATTGCAACATTTCCCCTGAGTAATGAAAGACATTTCCTATCTGCCACGGTTTGGAGTCCGATCAACCTTCCCACCAACTGACTGCTGGCACGAAATGTTAGCGAAGGCTCTCGTCTCGGATTTCGCATGATTACGGGTATTTTAATATGTGTTAACGAGCAATCCCCAAACGCTATGTGGTGGTTTCACTCGAAAGGTGCCATTTTTCGGTGAGAAAACAGGACTCTTATGTTACTGAAGCGAAAAAAAGCGAACCGATCACCGATGCCATTCCGATATATCATTAGGGAACACTAAATAATATTTGAACGTTCTCAAAGTGGTCCATAATGGTATACGAATGAGTCAATTTTCCACGGCCCGAAGGAGCACCACGACATTAGGTATCTACATATATCGACAGCTTTTGCTAGGCGCGAGGAAATTCGCCTGGTAAATATGAATGCATAAATCAAATTTTCTTTCGCAGCTTTGGCTTGGATTATTGAGTTTGCGGTGGTAGGATATTGTCGGTCTCGGGCCACATAAGGGGAATTTACTGCATGCATTTTACTCGATCTGTTAAATGGGAAGGCTACAATCTGGGTCCCAAAATGATACTTTCAATAAACCTCTAGTTTAAGGTTGCCAGAATTTTTTCCGGACGAATCCGGACCGAACAAATTCAAGCCATTTATCTAAAAACCTGGCAAAATTTGTGCATTTATTTTTCTAAATGTTCAAACCATAATCCACGGAATCACTCAGTAAGAATCAAGAAGAAAGCACTTTTTTTCATCAAACCACATCAGAAGATTTTGAAACGTATTTAAGGCTTCCAAACATGTCATGATTATTTGGATAAACCTTTTCATTTGTTTTGAGGTGAAAATGAAAAATTATAAAAACATAATTTGAATTTTTTGTTAGATTTTACAAATAAAGTGAATTAATCCGGGCAAAATCTCAGCTTTTTCCAACGAAATTCGGGCAACTGGAACGGACCGGATTTATCTCAAATGTTGAGTTAAATATCCGGGCAATCTGGTAACCTTATCTGGCACGTTATCCATACATACGGGAAAATTGTGCCTAGAACGTACCACGTTTTTTTCTGAAAAAAAAATATTCATAAATCGTTAATTTTGCTTTGATTTCAAGAAGTGTTAAAGGTGAATGGGCCCGGCAAAAATCAAATTCAGGAAATCCATTGCAGCTCGATCGGCATTCCTGAAATCTGTCATTCATCACTCCTACCGGGTAGGTCGGCCCAGATCGGTAGCCATCTGGGTGGTTTCTCGGGTGTGCTGTTGATAGCGCGAGGGTCATGACAGTTTAATTATCGCCCCGGGGTCCATCGTCCAAAAATCTCCAAACTCTCAACCAACCATCATTAATTTTTCAACCATTTCCAGTAGATTTTGTTCGGCTCCCTTCACATTTCTAAGGCTACCAACTGATATGCAATGGGTAAATGAATGGAGGCACACAGATATCGCAGCTCACGAAAGCACACTGGCTTTCGGATCGGTAGCTGCAGGTTACTTACATTGACCTGATTCTTAGCCGAAAATTGTATCCTCCATCCTACAATCGAAGGTACGGGCCTTCGAATTGTGTCGATTGATTTGGGTGCATTCAATTAGCCGTCCAATGCCATTGATTCCCGCTTTGACAGACGAATGGCATTTCGGGGCTATTGTTGCCAAATTGGAGTGAAAAGTTGCTTTTAGGATCAAGAAGGAGCTACTTATTATAAGCAAGACGTTACGTAAAATAAAGTAATCCATGCAGACTTATCTTCGCGATGCTGTCCTGCTGAAAGGAATTTAATGGTCACTTTTATGGGTTTATTCAGCATGAATTATTAACTTCATGAAGCAAAACAGAATTTTTGCTTGTGTACCACGTTGTGCCCGTTCTTGTTGAACCAACTAGAGAAAATAATTCACATTTATGGTATGGTAGTAAAGAAAGGAGTAGGTATAGCATGTTTCTTTTTGAGTCAAAAAAAAAACAGCATGTCCAAGAGTAAACATCGATAACTGTCCGCCAGTTGCATCGATGATATAAGTCGCGAATGACATAAATATGTTAAAACGACTATTATCAAAACAAAAATAAAAATTTGGGTTGATTTCTGTTGAAAACTAAGTAACAACGCAGGTTTAAGTGGTGGAATGGAGATAGCTATTTGTCACTTTCCACTTCTCGTATTCCCTAACCAGGAAATTATGTATGTACAGTTGCGTTCAAAAAAGAATGAAATCGCTTGAAGCTGCGCACCCACTTCCAACTTTGACAAGCTGCCATTTCTCTCTCGGTTGATTTGTTTTCATGAAAATTTCACACAATCTAGTTCAACTATCCAACTAACATTTTACAAAATTTGAAGTCTTTACATTGACGGGAAACAAAGATACAGCTATTCCCGTAAAAAAAGGGAAATTTGGAGTTGCTTCACTAAATTTGCTGTATCTTTGACCATTATCATTGAAAAATCTTGAAATTTGGTCAAAAGATGTGAAAATGTTTGATCTAATACCAGGCCAAGTTTCGTCAAATTCGATGAACGTGATCAAAAATGGTGCCGGGTTGAAAATGAGGTTCATTATCGCCCAGCAGACGATTTCATTCTTTTTTGGACGGATGTTTATATGGAAATCATCGTAATCCATATATTCTTGGTATTTTCTTTCACAAAACCAAAATTTATCACAAAGAATGTTGTTTAGAAACATCCGTCCAAAAAAGAATGAAATCGTCTGCTGGGCGATAATGAACCTCGTTTTCAACCCGGCACCATTTTTGATCACGTTCATCGATTTTGACGAAACTTGACCTGGTATTAGATCAAACATTTTCACATCTTTTGACCAAATTTCAAGATTTTTCAATGATAATGGTCAAAGATACAGCAAATTTAGTGAAGCAACTCCAAATTTCCCTTTTTTACGGGAAAAGCTGTATCTTTGTTTCCCGTCAATGTAAAGATTTCAAATTTGGTGGAGTTTTAGTTGGTTAGTTGAACTAGATTGTGTGAAATTTTCATGAAAAAATATCAAGCGAGAGAGAAATGGCAGCTTGGAAGTGGGTGCGCAGCTTCAAGCGATTTCATTCTTTTTTGAACGCAACTGTATGTATGTAGATAATCCACCATGGAAGTTGTATCCTTTAGATTATTAATTCGGCCAATCTTCAATGCAAATTACCGCATACCCGACACCATGGCTTCGTGTGAACTGTCATGTAATGAAAATGTTTCGTGTAGGTGTATGTCTTATTTTTAGAACGAACAAACAGTTTCGCAACCGTATACGTAACCGTAAATACCGTAACGTATTTAGTGTTAGGAATCTACGACAGGTATTCCGCATTCGTAATACCTTTTTACCAATCTTATCTCTAGACACTCTCAGCTTACCTGTAGCTATAACCGACCTTAACCCTCATCCGCATTAGGGTGTCATTTTGACACCATTGCAAGTTCGAAGGCTTGTAACTTTTTTCAGAAGCTTCAAAATACAAAAATTTCTTCGGGGACCCTAAATGAATTCAAAAGTTCTTCAATATTGCATCTTTACTTTTTTTATGGACGAACCCTGGAAGCCTGGACAAAAACTCCCGTTTCCGACTTTTGGTGTCATTTTGACACCACAAAAGTAAAATCTATTTAAGTCGTTTGAATTATTATGAACTTCGTATAAAACTTATATCAATAGAAACCTTGTAATGTCAGTAAAATATGTTTAGAACATTATATACAGCTAAAGTTACAAGTTTTCTCGTTATTCAGCATGAAAGAAAAAAAATCTGAAAAAACATGCCTCACGAAAACTGTTGTAGTTCATATGTTACACGTCCAAAAAAATATTTGCCTTATGTATGTATGTATGTTGGTAATCCACCATGGGTGCACGGATTCACCGCAGTTTCTGCCAAAGTATGGGTTCACATGCATTCCTTAGATTATTAGGTTCGACAAATCTCCAATGCAGCGCGTACACCATACCCGGACCCCATGGCTTCGTGTGAACTGTTATGGAGTGAATGTGTTGTGTTGATGTAGGTATATTTTGGAAGAACGAATCAATCAGGTGGGCTAGTTTACTTACAGGTATTCCGGCATCCGTGTATATACCTGGCCAGCTGGCAACTGATTGAACATTCCAATTATATATTCAGTTATATAATGAAACACATCTTACCTGTCGACCCGCTTATGGGATTCGAACCCAAAAGTTTTTCTTGCCGATACCGGGAATCGAACCCAGTACGCCTGGCGTACCAATACCAGACTCGCGCCAGCCTATCCACTAGACCACATCGGCGCTCTCCAAAAAAATATTTGCCTTATGCATATGAAAGCTGAAGTTAATGCCTACATCATGAAGACAAGAAATATTTTTTTAAATTTTTTTTAATGAAATGGTCACAAAAAGTTCAAAAAAGTGGTCTAAAAAACCTACTTTTCATTCGATTGCTAGTAAATACTGTTTGAGCGATGGTAGAGTTTTGAAAAAAATATGACTACAAAATGTATTAAAATTCCAACATTTTGCTGTCTTTAGATTTTTAATGCAACAAAAATTGAATTTACTGGAATTTTTCAAAGTTCACTACTTTGCGCGATTTTTTTACAAATTGAAATTTCATCTGTTTTTGTGGTCCACCGTCAGGTTGTACTCAGATTATCAGTGCTTTAACTTTGTTTGGACCAACCAAGAGTATATTCATTGGAAAGCACATTTAATCTACATTCTAGTGAGGTGCTGCATTTCACGCTGTGAGATTTCACAAAAATATGAAAATTATAAACATAAAATCATTCCTGAATTTCTAGAACTACAAGCACCTCGTCCAGCAAAACGCGTTTGTTTGCTCTCCGAGTAGGTACGGTGGGTGGCAGAGATGCCAATATGCCTGATTTTTCAGGGGTTGCCTGATTTTTCGAGGCTCTGCCTGACAACCTGAAAAGCCATTGAATTTCCCTGATTTTTCAAAAAATGCCTGATTTTGCCTGATTTTTGCGAATGTGATGAAAAATGGGTAGTAAGGAACTAAATTAGGTACCATTGCTGAAGTTAAAAAGCGAAAATGTGGCTGAATGAAACCAAACGAAAGATTCCCATTAATTCATATCTGAAAAAGGGAATGAAAAGGAAGCTTTCGGCTTTGATTCAGTAGAATTATGCAACCAAGTAGGCCCACAACACAGTAAAAATGTAGAGTGATGACCAAAAAAAAAAAAGGTCATCACTTTTAGAGGAATTTCCGTTACTTATGTAGCCTGA
Source organism: Uranotaenia lowii (assembly GCF_029784155.1). Classification (NCBI taxonomy): domain Eukaryota; kingdom Metazoa; phylum Arthropoda; class Insecta; order Diptera; family Culicidae; genus Uranotaenia; species Uranotaenia lowii. The sequence continues at coordinate 181,260,781 of NC_073692.1, read as the reverse complement.
TTTTGCCTGATTTTTATTTCACCAGTTCCCTGATTATTGAAAATATATGTTGGCAACCCTGGTGGGTGGTGATTCGGGCAGAGAGCGAAGCCGACAGACGAAATAACGATGCGTGTCGTGCATTTCTTCGTCTGTCGGCTTCGCTCTCTGCCTGCGAACTCGAAGAAATGCACGACACGCATCGCTCGCTAACTTTCAGCTACTCAGTTCAGAGTGACGGCTACTCAGTTGTCGCCAAAACCGCACCTACTCAGTTCTGACTAAACGGCTTTTACTCAGAACTGACTAACAGCCCTTTTCGCGACAACTGAGCCATGGTTACTCAGAATGCGCGAATAATTCTGAAGCGGATTTTGGCCGCTTTTTTCATTCTAGAATAGTTAAACTTATATTGTTTTCCAGACAAATGATGGATTTGTTGATTTGATGAATAACAAAAGTTCAAATGTTGTGCATACACATTTATTTTAAAAAAAATTAAATTTTTTTCGCCCGTCGGGTTTTGTCTCCCGGGCCGGGACCCATTATGCCGTAATAGATTTAGTTATGGCAATTGTATTTGGACCACTTTCGTCACAGAACCCTGTAATAAAAATAATATCGGATAATAGCTTAAAATTACCTTTGAAATGAATACTTACCATGTAAATTTTCAAATTTTTGCTGCACGAAAACAACCAAGTCCGACCGCCTCGCACAAACTGATCATCCTTTACTCAGTTGTCGTCTTCAAGCACTCGAGTTCCCTGAGTGCCGAATTTTCTGACGTCTGAGTAAATTTTCCGCTGATTTCTGAGTTCATTAAGATCAGCCGACGGCTGCCTCATACATGTGGCGACGTCTGAGTAAAAGGTAGCCGGGCTCTGAGTATTTCAAATTTAGCGAGCGTTATTTCGTCTGTCGGCTTCGCTCTCTGCCCGAATCACCACCCACCGCACCTACTCGGAGAGCAAACAAACACGTTTTGCTGGACGAGGTGCTTGTAGTTCTAGAAATTCAGGAATGATTTTATGTTTAGGTAATTTTCATATTTTTGTGAAATCTCACAGCGTGAATTGCAGCGCCTCACTAGAATGTAGATTAAATGTGCTTTCCAATGAATATACTCTTGGTTGGTCCAAACAAAGTTAAAGCACTGATAATCCGGGTACAACATGACGGTGGACCACAAAAACAGATGAAATTTCAATTTGTAAAAAAATCGCGCAAAGTAGTGAACTTTGAAAAATTCCAGTAAATTCAATTTTTGTTGCATTAAAAATCTAAAGACAGCAAAATGTTGGAATTTTAATACATTTTGTAGTCATATTTTTTTTCAAAACTCTACCATCGCTCAAACAGTATTTACTAGCAATCGAATGAAAAGTAGGTTTTTTAGACCACTTTTTTGAACTTTTTGTGACCATTTCATTAAAAAAAATTTAAAAAAATATTTCTTGTCTTCATGTTGTAGGCATTAACTTCAGCTTTCATATGCATAAGGCAAATATTTTTTTGGACGTGTAACATATGAACTACAGCAGTTTTCGTGAGGCATGTTTTTTCGGATTTTTTTTCTTTCATGCTGAATAACGAGAAAACTAGTAACTTTAGCTATATATAATGTTCTAAACATATTTCACTGACATTACAAGGTTTCTTTTGATGTAAGTTTTGTTTAAATCGGTCTAACACGCCAAAAGTTATAACGATTTGAGCTTGTGGTGTCAAATTGACACCACAAGTGCTGATTAGGGTAATGAAATCTAATGCGGATGAGGGTTAATCCATTTCATAACCATTTCATTTTCCATCTGATCTAAAACAAACATTTTTTATGTTATTATGAATCATCACTCAGCTATGCAATCAAGCCTGATAATGCAAGTAAAATATTGAATTATAATTTGAATGTATGTATCTGTATGTAGGTATGTCTTAACCTTTTTTATACATTCTTACCTTGTTAAACGAGACCTACCTTATCCAAAATTCAATAAAGTTTCATTAGATTTGTATTTAGAAAATACTAACTATGTCGTTTTCGCTAAAAACACTTGTAAATACCCTATTGTAAAACACCTAAACATATTGTAAAATTCATCTCTGCTAAAAGAACACACCGCTAGAATAGCATGAGCACTCATTTCCCGGCTCCCTTCGAAACCCTCAAATAAAAAAAACCTTTGAATATCCGTCGCTTCTTGCGAAATCGACATCAACATTATGCAATAATCAACTATACTGACTGAAAATAACTTGAAATTGAAGAAAACCAAATAGGTGAAAACAGATTATCATAAAACGTAATGGAATAATTACTCTTATAAATAAACTGAAATTGAAAAAGTCATTTAAGTTTAAACCATACTTCCGGCCATCTATTGTACGAAATTGTATCAGTAAATATGATAAAATATTAAAAGACCATGGGAAGTAGCATTAATCATTATAAGTTAAGCGTTACTGTGGAGCAATCATCAGATAAAATAATAAATAATTTCAATTAGGCAACTTTTCGTCATTCAAGTAGTTTTTTTTCTACTGGCCTGAACATAGCGAGCTGGGAAACATTTGTATCAAAGAAAAACAAACTCTACGTTATGGTCGTTTGAGTAAAATTGTAACGATTGGCGCCGGAACGCAAAGTGAACTGAAAAGATGCTCCTCTATACCAACAACAACTAACAACTTATGCCTTAATACTTAGCTTTTGAACATCCATGCTTATTATCCGCAATCCATCCTCTTTTAAGCAAATATCCAGTGCGCAGCTCAATCTTTGATAGGCGCATCACATTCGAATTGACAGCATATTCCAGTCAGTGGTGGGTTCATAGTCATTGATCGTCAGCAGTTCCTTCTCTCCCAGCATTTTACCACCACAACAATTCGTATGCCGCATATCTTCAATGCGCCATTAAGCATCATCACGTTTTCTCTCTTCTCATGCTTCCACTGCATCGAAAATTCTCTCCCACGACCATGCACTTGTGTGTGTTTGGTATGTTTTTCTAATTGAACCACTTACACACATCATCCCAATTTTCTCTTCATAGTCCATGCGGCTGGGGTTTTCCGCCATATTTGCATCACCAATTCTAGCCGATTACGCATTTTTATTTATATTTAGGCCATCACTGAACACTTCAGATAATGAAAAATGGTTTTAAGACCAAAACAACTTAACAACTTTATCGCATCGCAATTCCCCCATTCACGGCCCGCGTGCGATACCCATGCTTGGGTGGCTGCCATTCCAGATTGAATCTCCTATTCAACACTTGTTCCCCTGCCTTTTTCTCAAATAAATCCTATTTTGATTGTAGTAATCGATTTTTCCTTCCGATTCTTGAACTTTCATCTAACTATTTTTTAGAAAACCCAGATAAAAGAAATCCTAAGACCGACAAAACACTAGCTTTACACCGACCCGAAGAGATCGAACAACCACGCACGTTGAATGCACGGCGGAGACTGTCTCGTATTCCCTAACCAGGAAAGTACTCATTTATCAATAAATACTTTGTTACTCTTACCCAGAATATCTGGCAACAATGTTGTGTTACCACGAACCCAGTCTTGCTTATTTAGCCGTGTGATGATGTAAACATTTGTACTGTCATCATCATCACCATCCTATTGTTCGGCAATCATCAATAGCGAATCAGTGCAAAGAAAGTGAGGACCAAAACAAACTGTTTGATTACTTCTGCAGATTTTCCGATCCCAAACGTTTTTGGAGGATCCGAAACGAAATCGTAAGTTCAACACCTCCCCTTAATTCGTTAATTGAGAATGCTATACAGCTTCGCATGCCTCGCTCTGGGCAGCGCCTTCGTGAACGCATCAGCTGGCTGATCTTCAGTAGGGATGTGTCGTAAAGAACGCTGACCGCTTCTAACGATCTCCCTGATGAACGCATACTTTACGTCCGGATGCTTCATCCGTTAATGGGTCCGTGCCTATTCTAGGTACTGGATGTAAAGTATGTTGCCCTCCATTAACATGAAAAGGGGGCTATTATTTATTTTTATTTACATAGTATGCCGTCTCACGAACATAATTCCTAAAATTCACTCGGTCCATGGCAACCGTTCTCCAATTCCTCGGGCACCCCACGTTCGCCAGATCAAGCTCCACTTGGTCTCACCACCTCGCTCGTTGCGCCCCCGCTCGTCTTGTTCCTACCGGATTCGTAGCGAACACCTGTTTTGCAGGACAGTCGTCCGGCATTCTCGCAACATGTCCCGCCCAGCGTATCCGGCCAGCTTTCACCACCTTCTGGACACTGGGTTCATCCTTCGCATCCACACTCCGTTCTTCTGTACGCCGCCAAAGATGGTTCTTAACACTCGTCGCTCGAATACTCCGAGTGTATGCAGGTCCTCCTCGAGCAATATCCATGTCTCGTGCCCGTAGAGAACAACCGATCTAATGAGCATCATATAGGTTACACTTCATGCGAGGGCTAAGTCTTCTCGACCGCAGTTGCTTGTGGAGTCCATAGTAGGAACGACTTCCGCTGATAATTCGCCTCTGGATCTCACGGCTGGTGTCATTGTCTGCGGTAACCAGTGAGCCGAGATAGACAAAGTCTTCGACTATCTCCAGCTCGTCGCCGTCGATCGTGACCTTGTTATTACTGGACAAGCGGGTTCGGTCTGTCTCGGATCCACAGGCCAGCATGTACTTCGTCTTGGACGTATTAATCATCAAACCCAATCCTTCCTGCTTCGCGTTTCAGTTTGCGGTAGATCTCCTCCACCGCCGCAGATGATCTGCCGACTATATCAATATCATCGACAAAGCAGATAAGTTGACTGGATCTGTTGAAAATCGTGCCCCACATTTCGCCCATCGCTCGTCGAATAACACCTTCTAGCGCCACGTTGAACATCATGCAGGATAGATCATCACCTTTTCGAAGCCCCTGCGCGATTCGAATGAGCTCGACAATTCACCCGAGATCCGCACACAGCACTGCGTTCCATCCATCGTCACCTTGATCAGTCTGATCAGCTTCCCGGAAAAGCCGTTCTCGTCCATGATTTTCCATAGCTCGTTACGGTCAATCGTGTCGTATGCGGCTTTGAGGTCGATAAATAGATGGTGCGTAGAGACTTGGTGTTCCCGGCATTTTTGGAGGATTTGCCGTAATGTGAATATCTGGTCCGTCGTTGACCGTCCCTCCATGAAACCGGCCTGATGACTTCCCACGAATCTGTTTGCTTGTGACGTTAGGCGACGGAGTAGGATTCGGGACAACACTTTGTAGGCGGCATTGAGGACAGTGATCGCTCGGTAGTTTTCACAGGCCAATTAGTCACCCTTCATGTAGATGGGGCATATTACCCCCTCCTTCCACTCCTCCGGTAGCTGTTCTATGTCCCAGATTCGCACTATCAACCGGTGTAGGCAATCGGCCAACTTGTCCGGGCCCATTTTGATGAGTTCAGCTGCGATGCCATCCTTCCCAGCCGACTTGTTTCAGCTGGCGAATGGCTTCCTTAACCTCACTCATCGTTGGAAGTGGCTCTTCTACGTCGTTGGCTACGCCGGCGATGTACCTTCCCCCACGCACCGTCTTGATCTCCTGCATGTGCGCCGTTCAGGTGTTCATCGAAGTGCTGCTTCCACCTTTTGATCACCTCACGATTGTCCGTCAGGATGCATCCGTCCTTATCCCCGGCACATTTCGGCTTGCGGCACGAAGCCTTTACGGGATGCGTTGAGTTTCTGATAGAACTTTCGTGTTTCTTGAGAACGATGCAGCTGCTCCAGCTCCTCGAGCTCCTCCTCCTCCAGGCGGCGCTTTTTCTCCTGGAAAACTCGGACTCGCTGCCTCTTCCGCTGTCGGTGATTTTCCACATTTCGACGGGTGCCTTTTTGCACTACTGCCGCCCGCGCGGCATTCTCTTCGTCTATCACCCTCCTACACTCCTCGTCGAACCAGTCGTTCCGTCGAGTTCGCTCCACATAACCGATGACGTTCTCCGCAGCACTGTTGATGGCTGTCTTGATGGTATCCCAAAAGTCCTCGAGAGGGGCTTCATCAAGCTCGCCCTCTGCCGGCACCGCTGCGTCGACCGATTGCGCGTAGTCTGTCGCGACCTCAGGTTGCTTCAGTCGCGCGATATTTAACCGAGGCGGGCGCCGGTTGCGTGTGTTGTTCACTACGGAGAGTTTTGGGCGCATCTTCACCATCACCAGATAGTGGTCTGACTCGATGTTGGCGCCTCGACAGGATCTGACGTCGATGATGTCCGAGAAGTGCCAGCTGTCAATCAAAACGTGGTCGATCTGTGATTGCGTTTGGTACGGTGATCTCCAGGTGTATTTGTGTGGGAGGCGGTGCTGAAAAAGGTACTAGTACGGCCATTCGTTTGGAGGCGGCGAAATCAATAAGTCTTAGGCCGTTTTCGTTGGTCAGCTGGTGCGCACTGAACCTTCCAATTGTCGGTTTAAATTTCTCCTTCTGGCCGACCTGAGCATTAAAATCCCCGATGACGATCTTGATATCATGTTTTGAGCAGCGGTCGTATTCACGCTCCACCTGCGCGTAAAATTCGTCTTTGTCGTCACCGGTACTTCCGAGGTGAAGGCTGTGCACGTTGATGATGCTGATATTGAAGAACCGGCCCTTGATTCTCAACCGGCACATTCGTGAGTTGATCGGCCACCACCCGATCACGCGCTTTTGCATCTTTCCCATCACTATAAAAGCTGTTCCAAGCTCGCGTGTGTTGCCGCAGCTCTGGTAGATGGCACGACCATCTGGGTAAGTTCGTACCGTGGAGCCCTTCCAGCATACCTCCTGCAGCGCTACGATGTCGAATTTGCGGCTTTTCAATTCGTTGGAGAGCACGTGAGTACTGCCCACAACATTTAGAGATCGGCAGTTCCATGTTCCAAGTTTCGAATCGCTAGTCCCTTTAAGTAGCGTGGGTCTTTGCCGATTTCCATCCGAAATTTGTTGTTCGTTGTTCGCTTATGTTTTTTTTTTGTAGTCACGGGCTCGCAAGGCCCGCAGCTAACCCCACTATCTCGCAGGAGGACCATCGTGATGTTGCTGTTTTGGGTCCCGTACACCACCAGGACGTTGTTGCACTCCGCACGCCGCCCCTGACATGGAGAACAGACGCGTACGAAGCCCCCTCTGACTCAGTCTGCATGCGACCAAAGCATCCACCGGGGTTGGGTACCCGATCTCCGCTAAGGTTGCTCGCACCCCAGCTAGCACCACGGGGAGGTAGAGAATCGGAGTTGCAGACAAGAGGTGATATGACCACTACCCGAAGGTTGGGTGTATGGGGTCTCGAGTTGCACATTGTCTACCGTTCGCTAGCCCAAGAGTGACTCCTTATACTTCTTAACCATTCGGTCCAAAAAAGAATCAGAAAAAATCAACAGTTTATGAGTTTTCAAGCCGAAAATGAAGAGTTTTCGATGCGCAAAATGCGCAAAAGTCGAAAATTTGTGCAAAATTATTTTTACCATGTCTTTTTGCATCGTAAATATCTCAAACACACATTAACTTAAAAATCAAAAATAGGCAAGATAGTCCTTTCCATAACCAACACAACGCTGCTAAAGTTTTGCATATCCGAGCTCTAATAACGTAGCTATCACCGAAATAAAGTGCCCGGATACTAAATGATCATAGCCTTAGGTATAGCTTATGATAGACTTTCAAGAATCGGGTTTTCTTAGATTTAAAAGTTGAACAAATTTGAATGAACATTTTTTTTAACTGCAACTTTACGGATACTGAAACCAAAATTGATGCTTAACAGCAAACTGTCTACGAATATGACCAGGTCTGAGCAGAGGAAAAAGAAGTCAAAAACAAAATTTCCAAAAAAATCAATTGAGCACGTTTCTGCCAAAAGACTCATGTTTGTATTTCGGTTCCGCAATCATCTCTATATTGCGTATTCGCCCGCAGGGATAAAGTTTAATGAACTCGGATCCCCTATGCATCTGATGGGAGATACGAGAAAAAACAAAAAAAAACTAACATTGAATCGAAAAAAAACGCAACCTGCCACGGTGTGTGATTGATTTGATGAAACACGGACATGGCCTCTGACAACAGCTGACTATTATCGTTTATCAGAAATGGCTAACAGCGAGCCGCCTCTGTCCAAACACGGCGTTGTGTCTTTAGATAATTAAAAGGAATATGAATAACTCACACATATCGCTGGAGACAAACTTTCGATCTAACGTCGCAAAAACCAATCCTAAAAATAGGCCCCCGGGGCCATTTGGCACAGGCTTGATTCCGGTTCTCGTTATGTTCGGTGAAATTGGATTAATGTTGGGAGGATTGATTTTTTCTTTCTGTTTCGTGTCACCACATGTGTGCCGTAGCCCTAGAGAAATCCCGAAAAGAAAGCTTTCTCGCTGTTTGAAATACGACTAAATTAAAATGTCAGTAAGACGTGTGAGAATCTGTTGTCGTCGTGTTTTTTTAATTTATGAAATGTTTCTAATCGATTTTCTTGGGGCGACAGGTTTAGCGACTAGGCATGAAACAATAACACATGAAAATTAACTATTGGAAAAGCTAAGCTAAGCTTCACTGACTTTAACGTCCTCCTGAAACTTTTTATCCCAAACGCTTTGGTGAGTAATTCAAATTTAAAAAAATGATCGAATGAAAACAAGTTGAAGTAAATGATGTCTTTCCACCATACCCTAAACATGTTTTAGAAGTACATGACATAGATTGTAAAGAAGTTAACTAAAGAGTTTTTAATAAACATGTAGTTTCCTAAACAACTACCCGAGCAGACTTTGATGCCCAAACTGATAGTAAATCGATATCATAATAAGGTATCAACAGCAAACTGATAGCAGCGTTTGCTGTTAAATTTTGTCCGAGAGCAAAATTAGGCATAAATAAGCTTTCACATGTTTTTGTTTGACAGCAAGCTGGGACCACATTTAGGTATCAACAGCAAACCATCAGCAAAATTTGGTATAGAATTCAGATTGATAGCAAAACAAGGCATAAATGAGCTTTTCTTTTTTTGAATTCAATATATAAACCCGAGACCAAAGTTATAGCATCATATGCTGCAAAATTAGGCATCAATTAAGCATCCTTAATTTTGACAAAATACAAATCTGAAGTCAAAATTATAGCATAACCTGATGGTTAAGAATTTACCTGGTGATTTTTTTTTCTGAAAAATAGATATTGATAGCAAAACTAAGAGTTATACAATATACAATTCTTCTAAATGTTTATCCGATACAAGCGCCGGTAACTCGAATCTTGATTTGAAGAACCGAATTATTAACCGAATATTTCTTCAATTTTGGGATTCAAATGTCAAATCAAAGCTTCTATGTAAAATTTCAATGATTTAAACTAGCGAAACTTGTTATCAGGAAATAATTCAAGAATAATAAGCTTTAAGTAAACAGCAAGCGGATGAAACCGACGGTACTTTTTGGTGTTATTATTTTCGTTATAAATCTTTTCTCAACAAACTAAGAAAAACCAAGAAACTAACATGGCGGAAAATTCAAAGAAAACTTTCCAGGATTATGGAAATTTCAAAAGCTTTCATATTTCACTAGCTAAATATCGATTATTTTTCAAATATCCAACATGTTCCGACTTTTCTAATTTAAAAAAAAATCACATTGTTCGTTGTTTTTAATAGAAAACACAACTTTGTTCACCAAAACGCCTTCTTTGGAGTTGTAGTTTTTTTTATTTGTCCAGGAGTAACAAGAAAAAAAAACCACTCAGTTGTATTAAAAGTGTAATTCTTTTAAAATTATGAAACGCACTCTGCTGTTATGAAATACGCAGTCTAATTTCAAGCGCTGCACAAACTCATCTATCGAAGAAATTTTTTTCTAACATATAGCGTTTTCGATTATTTTCCACTGGCACGGAGGCAGTAGCAAACTTCATAAACAAAAAAAAAACGTCGCCTGGGACGATACATTTAAATTATATGCATCGTCCCGGGAAACGATCTCGTTTTTTTTATGAAGAAAAGTTTACCCCGTGCCTGTAGAAAATAAACGATAACACTATTATCAAAATTACACTTAGACATATAACCGATGTCACTGATCCATCAGTTGACGAATCAAAAGACCAATACAAAGTAAACAAATTGTTGTGTTTTTCCCAAAACCAGTGACAAAGCAGTGTGTATTCAATCCAAAATGATAATTTTCGAATGAAATTCTTACGTAAGTAGTTTTTTTTTGATAAGTTTGAAACATAAAAAAGTGCATATGAATCTATTGTACAGCAATGTTAATTCGACCACACCGCAGTTGTGGGCGAATGTGTCTTTTCAGCAATACGAAATCTTCCGCCGTTTGCTGGAAGGTTCCATGAGCCAGAATGCTGTTTCTTTGAATCGCAAAAGGATGGACAGAAAATCAATTTAGGAAACTAGGGATAACATTGAGAACTCCATCCAAATGCACTTCCAGCTCCGGAATAACAGGTACGTCATGACTAAAATCGGTTATAACACCAACAGTTTCCCAATTTTCAATTACCATTGTGATAATTTCTTTTTCTGGATGGCCGGCTTTTCATTTTTGGTAATTTTTAAGAGGTAATCAATGATATGTTTCATTATTTCTAACTTCAGATGTAATATGCATCGCAAAATATTCATATATTTGCTCTTATTTCTTGGGCTCATCTACTTATCGTTTTTACGAAAATTGTTGTTGGTGTTGCAATTTTGTCCAAGTCGGTTGTACCGGACCGGTACTACTGATTATGAAGATTGGCTCTCAAAGCTAGTCTAAACTAAGCTATGTTGGTTGCTGCAACTTTTTGAAAGTCAGCGTATGTGGATCAGGTATTATGAAAACGTACAAAAAATATTTTTTATTTAACGTTTATTGAAAACAAATTGCAGGCGTTTTTAGCTCCAGTGGTAATAACATACACAAGGGGATGCCTTCCATTCACAGTTGGTATTCATTCGAAAACAACAGGAAGATTAAAATATTTGATTCAACAATAACCCCTATTTCAAAGGTTTGTGCTGTACACTTACTATAAGCGTTTTCGTTCATTGCCCACTGGCACGGGGTCACTCTTCATAGACCAACAAAGCTGTCAACGCAACACCTAGGCCCTCTAATAGCTCTTGAAAAATCCAATTGGATATTATGAGCGATTAGAGAGCCTAGGTGGCAGAGGTGCCATGTGTCCTGATTTATCAGGATTTGTCCTGATTTTCGAGAGACCGTCCTGATTTTTCAAAAACTTTCGAGTTGTCCTGATTTTTGAAAATTTGTCCCTAAAATGTCCTGATTTGTCCTGATTTTCATAAAAACTTCTTAAATATGATCGAATTTGTAGTTAAAGTATGAAAAAATTGAATAAATAGGTTATAAAATAGTTAAACCCATTTAACAGACGGTAATCCTTAGTTCAAATGATATTTAAATGGTGTTTTTTTATATGAACTACCGGCCAGCCAACAAGCTGCGTGCAGTTGTTGCATAAATCAAGGCGTTTACAGCACTGCATTGCGCCTTTATTTATGCAATCTAAGCAGTAATTCTTATTATTTTTATGAATCAAGAGGTGTCCTGAAAAATCCTGATTTTTAACTTCGCGTTGTCCTGATTTTTTACGAAACCACCTGGCACCCCTGCTAGGTGGCTATCTATGTTTACGTTTTTTAATCATTTTTTTTAAACCATCTTAATCCTAATGCGTCATGATGGTCATGATAAATCTATGCATTGCCTACATAAAGGCGTTCAATGACATCTATTTGAAAGAAATCTATGTCCGAGCGCGAATCAAAGTAAATCGTATGTCTAAAGTTTCGGACAATATAGGAAACTTTTCAAAAGTTGCAAGAATCAAGTAGCTTGTTCTAGAACTAGGATTAGATGAATTTTGTTTTAAATTTATATCAATGTACATAGCCAAGACTAAAAAAAGTTGGGAGGAATTATTCGAAAAGGCGACATTTGAATTTAACTTAAGTCATGCTTAATTATTTATATTTATTACGGAACTGAAATGAACAATTTAGAAACTTGACGTGTTAGTTTATTCTTGAAGGTAGTTTTTTGTTGTTTGAAAGAAAAACAGCATAAAATTGAGATCAGCTAACCAATTTTCAGGGGCTTTGAACATTATTGGTTTTTTTCAATCTAAGCATTTTGTAAAATGCCATGAACAGATTTTGCAATTTGATCAATTTAGAATCACCATTTTAAAAACTTTTAAAAATCAAAACTAAGATGAAATTTAACAACAATGTATAAAAGTAATGAATATGACTGTAAGCATAAATAACTAAAAATATTCATGTTTCAAAAATTCATATAACTTTGAAAAATTAATGCTCATATAGAAAAAAATAGAATTCTACTAAAAAGGAACTTTCTTTTAAAATTAATGTAATTGTAGTAATAAATTTTAGCTATTAACTTCTCTTTTAAGTTTTCTGGATCATGCAAATAATTATTTCCATGGTTTGAGAAAACCTATTACCTATTACCTTATTTAAAAACGACTTAAAGTATTTCGGTGTCGCATGAATGCATGAATCGAAAATTGAGGTGATATAATAATATGTAAGCAGTCATCAACATTTGAACTTCGGAAATAAATTTCAGCTTTGATATTCAAGCTGAATCTTACCTTCGAACTATAATAGGCTCTTTCATTAAAGTTTCGGTATTACATTATTCCTTTCAATTTTGTTTACTTCAAATCGTAAATGAAACTAATGAATAGTATACATTTAGGCGTTTTTTGTGGGGTACACCTATCACTGCGACCAGTTAGTTGATCTATTGTAGTTGAACTTAAAGTTGCATAAGGAAAGGCGAAATTACTTTTTTTTTTTTTTTTTTTTTTTTGTAGCGGCCCACCACACTCCCCCACACCAAAAGGCTCAATTGAGCCCCCTGGTAATGGACGCTACTGTTCTCAGCATGTCTGGCAGCAAAATGATAATAAGAGTAAACGCGAGCAAATTTTAATCATGCTGAGAACACAAATATTTATAATGTCGTGCGAGGAAATGTATTATTTAACTAAATTGACTACAATATGAAATCTCAATGGAAAATAATTTCCTTTGAAGAGATTCATTATTCGATATTTACTAATATACTATTTATTTATTGCTAATTTTATTATGTTATGTTCAATAATTTTATAAGATAAAATACAAACTACAAGATTTTTAAGAAAAATAATATTAGATATTAACGCTACAAAAGTACAAAAGGTAAACAAAACAAAGACTGGTTGATGATCGACTGTTTTAATGGTTCAATTTTTCTTTCAAAAGCTGTATCACTTTGGTTTTGAACATGGAACGATTGGTTATGTTTTTAATATCCGTTGGTAAGGTGTTGTATTTAGTAGGTCCAATAAATGAAATTCTTTTTTGCCCTAATGATGTTGTGGATCGGCTTCGTTGCAAGAAATCTGACTGGCGAGTGTTATGAGTTCGCAACCCCGTAGTAAAATGGAGGTTTTGAATATTTTCAATTGAGTGTAGATTATCATAGACATATACAACAGTTTGCAAATCACAGAGTTCAGATATTGGAAGAACGTTATGCGTTCTTAAAGAGTAAAGCTGAAGGGTAGGGAATAACAAAGGGAGCTTTAAGATGTTTTTCAAGCATCTATTCTGGAGCGTTTGAAGTTTCTGTAAGTGGGACAAGGAGGCTCTTCCCCATATCATAATAAGGTAGTTCAATTGAGAGTGGATAAACGCAAAATAAAATTTAAAGAGAACATGTTGTGGAACAAAATTTCTCAGTTTCCAAAGAACACCGCAAAGAGGAGTAATTTTTTTTTCCAAGTGTTCAATGTGACGATTCCATGAGAGAGTTTCATCTAAGTAAATTCCCAAGTATTTAAAATAACTAACTCTCTCAATAGTATTTCCATTCATAGCTGGGTCATTAGTACGAAGTAGCTTTTTATGCGAAGAACGAAACAACATGTATTTTGTTTTAGTATAATTTAGTGAAAGTAGGTTTGAATTGAAATATTTTGAAAGCAGTTTTAGGTCGTCTTCAATGTGCTGAATTATAATATCAGGTGAAGTTTCAGAATAAAAAATTGCTGTATCATCGGCAAATAAACGTGCTGTGCCTTTAAGTTGAAGGTTACATAAATCATTGACATATAAAAGGAAAAGTAATGGCCCGATATTACTCCCTTGTGGTACACCGATATCAATATTTCTTAATTCGCTTCTTGTGTTTTCAATAGCCACATACTGCTTGCGACCTTCTAAGTAGCTACGAAGGATATTATTTGCTGTTCCTCTTATCCCGTATTTATACAGTTTGGACAATAATATGTCATGATTTAGAGTATCGAAGGCTTTTTTGAGATCCAAAAATAGTGCCCCAACAATATTTTTTGACTCTATTTTACATATGATGGAGTCAACTAATTCTGAGATGGCAATTTGAGTGCTCGAACCTGATCTAAATCCATATTGCAGTTTATAAAGTATATTGTTCTGATTTAGAAAGTCTACAATTCTATTAACAAGAAGCTTCTCGAACACTTTACTAAAAACGCTTAAAGTCGAGATAGGGCGATAGTTATTGACGTCAAGCAAATCGCCAGCCTTAAAAACAGGGATGACTTTCGCAATTTTTAGACAGTTCGGGAAAACTCCTGACTCCAAAATTTTATTAAAGTATTGTGTAAGTATGTGCGAGAATGTTTCGTGGTTATTTTTCAAGACATTAACAGGGAAACCATCTGGTCCATGACCCTTTTTATTTTTAAGTGAAAAAATTACATGTCGAACCTCGTTTACACTAGCGGGCCGTAAGAATATTGTATTTTCTACCTGTTCGATTTGAGTCAAATGATCATTTTTAGTATTTACTGGAATCTTTTCAGCCAGGTTCTTTCCAATTGTGGAAAAGTGTTTGTTAAATTTCTCACAAATCTGTGTACTATTGGTTATAACACCTCTTTCATCTGAAAGGTTAATTGAGGAAGTCGTTTTAGATTTACCTAAGAGCGTATTAATGTTTCTCCAGAGCTTTGAATGTGGTGAATTATTTAATAAGCGCTCGTAATAGAGCCTTTTACATTCTTGTTTTTTTGAACTCAATTTTTTATTTATGTGAATTAGCATCTCTTTTAAATTGATATCATTTGGATGCTTTTTCGATCGTTTTAAATAATTCTCTTTTATTTTGATGAGTGTCCAGAGGTCAAATGTCATCCACGGACAGCAATTTCCTTTAAGTTTTACCCTTTTATTAAGTGTTCGAGAAGAAATTTTCACAAAGCGATTGTAAGTTGATGTGATTTCTTGTAGGCCTTCATCAACATTTTCTGGTAGTTGAATACTGTTTAAATAATTCACAAATAAGCTGTTTAGTTTAGCGTTATCAACTATCTCTTTCCCAAGAATTGTTACATTTTTATCACATAATAAATTGAATGATGTGAGTATTTGTAAATGGTCACTAACATCAGAAAAGATTGTATCATTTTTCAATCGATCTAAGTCAATTTGCTTCGATATAACGTGATCTAGAATATTCTGAGTTGTTGGCCTAGTAGGAAAGGTGTTTGTACAAGCGTATCCAAAAGATTCTAAGATAGATCTATATTTTGCTACGGTATTCAGGTTAATCAAATTCACAGGAACGTTTAGGTCACCGACAATGAAGCAGGAGTGATTATCAGCAACAGACGTTAGAAGAGATTCAATTTGATCACAAAACATGTTAAACGGGAATGAAGGGGGTCTATATACGCCATGAACACAAATTACTTGACCACTTGTACAAATTTCGACACTAATTCGGTGAAAGCCATCAAAAGTTATATTTTCAGTAGTTTTAAATTTCAAATTTGTCTTTATATACATAGCTAGGCCTCCATATGGTTGGTCGCGGCAAGAGAAAATCGATGTATATCCCGGAATGTTGTAAATACAACAGTTATCTTTACCAAGCCAGGTTTCACAAACAACAATAACATCGATACAAACATTAAAATGATCAATGGTCTGTAATATGCAATCAAATTTATCTAAATTATTCATACTACGTACGTTCCATTGCAAAATTCTAAAGGATCTTGAATCATTATTAAAAGTACTTAAATTAAAATCTTCTACATTTTCATGGTATCTATTCATTAAACTATCCATTGAATAAAATATATTTCAGTTTTAAACATTTGTAGATCTAAGATCTTATTTTGATCGTGGATCAGCATTGTTCCTTTTTCGTTTGGGTGAAGGACTTTCATTTGGAATCGTGGATGTGTTATTTCTTTGCTGAGTGACATGCATGCTCATGAAGCGATTCATTTCAAATTTAGTTTTGATTATATCAGGTTTTGAATTATCTGTTTGTTTGACCAAAATGGCACCATTTCTTCCGGGCCAAATGTATTTGGCTCCAATTAAGTCTTGATATTCGCGCAATTCAGTTAAAATTTCCATGGATAAGGGCGTCAATTCATCCCTTATTGTGACGTTTAGTGGTTTACCATCAACTACTAATGAAGGATCTATTGAAGAAGAGGCAAGTTTCCCAAAAATTCTTTTTTTACTGAAAATTTCTTCTTTTATTACTGTATCTTTTAATAGAACTTTAATTGGTGGAGACTTTTCATTGGGTTTATTGGATGATATTAATCTAACAGCGTTTAAAATGGATTCAGTTTTAAGGTCGTAGCCAAAAGTGCCACATGTTTTGCGTACAAGTTCTTGTGTATTTTCTCTATTATTGTATGGCAATCCGAAGATCAAGAGGTTTTTTGAAACAGCCTCCCGGTTAAATCGGTCGAGGTTTATTTCCAATTTATGGACCTGATTGGTAAGATTTGAATGCTTAGATTTGAGATCAGTTACTTCTTTTTCAAGAGCATCGTTTCGGAATTTTATGTCTTTGAAAGCAGTCTGAATTTCATCGAATTTCGTGGACAAAAATTCCTGCGAAGCCTCTATCGCAGTAGTAACTGATCTCATATCCGTTTTGATTGAGGTCAATTCATGTGAAACCACATTATGTACGGTCGTTTCAATTTTAGTATGGATATTTTCGATAATTGTTTCATGATCTTTCCGTAAACTTATTATTTTGGCGTAAATACATGCACAGTTGGCATCGCAAAAGTATTGCTGCGCTTTCATTTTGCGAGCTGCACTTCCAATCAGATTTTTGCAGCGAAGATGAACGCTCTTGAAACAATATGCACAAGTAAGTATTTTATCAAGATTATTTTCAACATTATTACATTCAATACAAATAACTTCATCATCACATTCCATGTTCGCCATCGCCATAATACAACAATTAAAAGCTAAAAAGGAACTAACTCTTTTGATGAAACGCACAACTAAAGCTAGAAATTATTAAAGTTAAGAAATAAAAGACTTATAAGTTTATTTTAACAAACGCACAAACTAAGATTATTTAAGAAAACAATACAAATAAATATTTCAAAGAAAAAGTGTTATGAAAAGAGGAAAAAAAAATTAAATTAAAAAAAAAATCATAAGCTATCTTAAATTATTTGTATGTACGGAGATGAGAAATATTTAATTAAAAAGCGTTTTTCAAAAGGGTTCAATGTCAAAATCGCAAAACAAATAAAATTTTAAGGACAAAGACAAACCTAAATTATGTGTGTGTACGGAGATGAAGATAATTCAATTTAAAAGCGTTGAAATAAAAGAAAATTGATTACATATTAAACGCACAATAAAAAAAAAATCTAATAAAATCGAAAGTTAAAATCATTGCTTTCCAAAAAGAACAATTTTCAAGTTTATGTTGCACTGTGTACGACTATCAAGAATACAAGTGACGAGTCACCATGAAAACCAGCAAACGCTAGTTCCAACAATGTGTGCTACTAACGGAAGCAACAATACTTTCGTACCTACTCATGTGCGCTGGCTGCGTTTGCCTAATCTTCACCGCTAGCGATCGAGATTCACTAACAAGCTAGCAAGTGCAAGAAACACAACCCTTTGAAGTGCGCTAATAACAGAGACACACACTTTCGCACTACTTGCAAGTGCCCCGAGGTTGGCCAAATACTACACCGCTCAGCGACGAGATTTACTAACAGCTGAGCAAATGATAGAACCACAAGAAGTTGAACAGCGGCAGTTTTTTTTTCACTCAGATAGACCGACAAACGGTTGACGCATGCAGATATGGTTGAGATATATGCTTGGTCAACGATTTGCTGCTGTGCAATATACTCTTGAGAATGTTAGTTGTGAAAAGTAATAAGAAAGAAAAGTTCACTTTACTCACCAACCTAGAGAAGTGACTTTCAATACACAGCTCACCACACGAACGCTTGGGGTATGTTTTTTTTATGTATTTTAGCACAGAGGAAAATTCAATTTTAACACATTTAGGACAATCCAAAGTAGAAAATCATAGTACGGTTTTGCACACTGAACACTAAATAACGCCACTTAAACTCATCACGGATTAAAAAATACGTATTACTACTATAAATTTCAATAAAACTGCGGGACAATAAAACGAGACGGTCGATCAAAAACCAGCGCTGCCAGAAAAAAAAGATTCGTTACGATACTTTCAGTATCGTAACGAAACAAGAAATATTTGAAATATTTAATTTATCTTTGAAATTATTTTTGAGAAAAGAAGCTATATCGCAAAATTACACCAAACTTTGCTATCACGCCTTGAGGGTCAATTTTGCTTGATTCCAAGTGGTACATAGCACAAATGAAAGCAACGATTTGTACACGTGGTTGGCAAAATTAACCCAATTTTTGCTTGTTTGTGCTCTCATTTTTGCTGTGTACCACCTTATGTCAAGCAAAATGAGAGCAACTTTGGCTCTCAGGGCGTGATAGCAAAATTTGCTATAATTTTGCCTTAAAAGTCTGCTCGGGTAGGTAAATATCATTTCGGATTTTCTTCTCACCGTTGCATCTTACGAAATACCCTTTCATGAAGCACGGTACATTTCTCACGCAACCCTCAATGTTCAATATCTATTTGACGTTGACGAATTGTTTCCGTCGGAACTAACTGTCACAATAAAACCGTTTGGTAACAAACAGTTTCCTTGGTGACAAAACACCAAGCTCGTTATGACTAGTTATAGTGAGGGTGGAAATACAGTTTTATTCTTCTCATAATTGCGATCATCAATGACAAACCTCTCACCTGATTCGGCGGGGTCTCGGCTGGAATTTTCCCTCGTAAAGACCAAACTGGAACAATGTCAAGCGCAAAGTGTAAATATGGCACTTTTCCAATTCATTTTCCGCTAAGCGACAGTGTGTTGATTAAATGTAGAATCTCTACATCAGTTTCAAACTTAGATAAATCATAGCTTTAAATGCTACTTAAAAATATTCGTTTCAACTTTAAAGTTTCTGGAATTGTGGTGAAAATTTTGTTTTTGTTAATTGAATTTTCTTTTTCATAGTAATGCGCTGTACCAAGCATCTAATTGACCCCTCGAAAGGCTCACTTACAGTGGCACCTTCAGTAATGGATTAATACAGAAATAGGCTCGTGACAATCGCGCGGTTTTGTTTTCTACCTTGCTTGACGACAACAAAAGCGTGGGCGTAGCCGTCAAGTTCAAATTCGCGGCAGCCGCCAAACGGTGAGAGTCGAGGAGATCGGGAAGATAATAATGGAAACCGACACCAAAACCGCTGGAAAACGCACGCTCGCTCGCTTAGTCAAAGGCTCAAAGCAAAACAATTAAAGAAAACTGAAGCAAAGGCGGCAAAAGAATTCAAACAACAACAAGCGTGGGATACTGTCAACCCTGATCGTGGCAAAGCAAAACGCGCCTCCGATGTTGGCTGGCTGGCTGGAGGTAATGATTCCATTAAATACTTCCATTGGCCACCGGTTTTGTGGATTTGTATGGTACAAGGTTGACAAATGGACATTCCAAGCAATAACAGCGGTTTGGCGGCAGTCTTGATGCTTGTTCACAACTCGAGCTTGCACAATTTCACTTCCGTTGGCGGCGGCACAGTGACAAGGAATTCATTGCGGTCTAAGTCTCAATGTGATGGTAATCGAATTCAAAGGTTCAATGAGTGCTAGAAAATTAAATCACTACACTTCGAATTGTCTCAGCAGACCTTCAGAGTAAAGAAATATTTTAAACTTGAGTTAAGCATTGAATTGCATAATTATTTCAATTGAATTCTGTATGATAAAGAAATATGCTTTTTATTTTAAATGTTTTATGAGTTTGCTCAATACAGAAATATCATGAAACATTTAAATAGTTATATTCAAGCAATTTCAGGTAATTCCAAACAAGTGCCATACGCGCTGCTGTGGGGGATGAATAAAAACAAAAAAAAAATCCAAAAGTGGTTTAACATCTGATTAATAGCTTTAAGCTGTTTCCGATCCGTTTGCAAACCCAAATGATATCATTTAAGATGTTTAAAAAATTAAAGCCGTGTGAAATGGAAATCGTTTTGGACAGTGTTCAATGTTTTGAATATCTGATAATAGGAAGAAATCCACCTGAAATGTTGTTATTAACTGTTGTACATCCAGTTTTTGATGCTTTGTATGGATGGAAAATGAAAATATTTAACAAAATTTTATGCGTACTGATTCACAGATGAGTGTTCATAATACCCACTAGTGTCCGTCCTATGGGGTAATTATGAACACATATTCTATTGTTCTTTCCTGACATTTCTAGTGTTTTTTAATAGTTAAATGGTTCATTCAGCAACTAAAGGGCCATTCAAAAATTACGTAAGCATTTCCAAAACTAATCCGTGAAGAAATCTTAGCCGGGAGACATCAATCCTCGGCATTCTATATTTCAGAATCCACAACACAACTGTATAAACACTGAAAAAGGGAAATTGTTTTGTTAATTTTTATTGATAGGAAAAAAGGCAGTCAAATGGGGTTTTTTGATATAAGGATTTTACCGGTAGTACCGAAACCAAAAACCGGTACCGCAGAAATAGTTTTCTAATGCCGAATACAGGTTTTACGTCCTTCCAAAACCGGTATTTTCGGTATTGATAAATAACAAAGTTAAAAGCTAAGCGTGGAAAAATGTTTTTTTAAATTATTTACCATTGAAAGTGAATAAGTCCACAAAGCAAAAAACAAAAAGATCAATTTTACAGTATGTTTGGACAACGTGCTGCTATAAGGAAAATAAAAATAACAGCAAATAATAAATGTTTATGAGTAAATAACATTCGGACAACAAAGATCCACCATCTATTTTCTTATACTTGCAAAGATATATTTTTTAAATACTTACTTTATTCAATGTTAACTGGTTCGAATACATTTTTTTTAATTTGGTACAAAATGTATATTATTTGGTCGAAACAAAAACAAATCATAGACCCTTCAGTGATTTTTTTTTAAGATTTTTTTAGTAAAACTGTTCCTTTTGAATAGAGCTAATGATTTCTTACAGATGATAATAAAATTATAAAGTTAGTGTTAGTTTCCTTCAAACCAGTCGATCATGTAGACTTGATAAGCCTTGCAAAAAATGGCTGTTCACTGACCCAAGAAGATTTAAATGATTGGTTTTCTTTCATGAGATTTTCGAATCTTTTATATATGTAAAGAGTACAGAGAGGTCCTAGCCAGTGATGGTAAATTTCGCCCGTCACGCTTGACCCGACTAGTTTTGTTTCATCAAACGACTGGCACTGTTCTCAATTGACGGAGCCTCACTACTCGCATGACGGATAAAGCACGACAACAATCAACATTTCTACATCATCGACTGGCGAAGCTCCTACACATGGTCAAAATTTCTCCTGACAGTGACTGGCAAATCTCTTCACACTTCGATCGGCTGCTGACGGCAGGTACAACTAATTGAACGACTTGCTGGCAGAGAGCAACAATAGCAATAAAAAACTGAAAACGAGCTTGCTGGCAGGAGCAACAATAATAATAAATGCTTTTCTTGTTCCTCTTCGGTCGTCTTCGGCTTGCTGGCAGGAGCAACAATAATAATAAATGCGTTTTTTTTCGTCATCGGTCGGTTGCTTGACTAGGTTAATATTTTAGTTTCAAATGACTGGGGAATGAATGACCGGCAAACGAAGTGACTGGTCGTTAAGGAACAGTCAAATGAGTTTGACGGACCAAGAGGCTCAACAGTCACAGTCATTTGACTAATGACGTTGAATTATGCCAACCTGGTCCTAGCAAATAAAAATGCTCTGCAACGGCATGAAGACACGAAAGGTATAGAAAACTAACAAAACGTGAAAAATGCAACATAGAAATTAATCTCACAAAACAAAAGATAGACATCCTTCATCCAAGTCTTTACAGTGTCATCCGGTACCAGTATTTCAGTTTTTTTCCATTTTCTTAACATGTTCCGGACGGTTTGACAGGTTCGTGTCCTTTGGAACAAGATGGACAGAATTGGCCTCATACCACTCCAGGACAACTTTAGAAAAGTGGAATGATGCCAAATCTGGCTAAAATAGTGGAGCTTCGTCGTGCTGCTGCAAGAACGGAAAAAGGCGCTTCTCGAGGCACTCAGGTTTGTAGATCTCGCCATTTACTGAGCCCTTTGTCACGGAAGGCTCACTCCCTAGTCCGCAAGAGCAGATGGCCTGCCAAACGAGAGATTTGGAGGCGAACTTCGACATTTTCTTCTTCTTTAATTTGTTGTCCACATCGAACCTCCATTTTCGTTTCATCGAAAAACACGACTTCGAGTTTGACAGCATGTAAACAATACACATCAATGAGAAAGTGTGCAAAATTTGGTTGATTTTTATGCAATGGTAAAAATGCTTTGCCCTGTTGAATGTGTCGCAGTAATTTCGTGTTCGTCCTTTATAACTACTGTTACTTATCAAAAATCGTATACTAAGTTCATAATCCGTGTTCATAATTACGGGGATTCGTTTAGCCTAATTACGAGGTCCAGGGATAAAACTCCCGCCACCCTAAACACTAGGTTAAGGATATTTTGTAAGTCTTCGGACTTAAAAATGAACACTAATACCACGAAATGTTACAATGTAACAAAAATTTTAAACTCTTCTGTGTATTAATGAATGCAAAATATCTCTATGGAGTATAAAAAATTGAAAACTATACGAAGTATAAACGGATACACGCTGGTCATATCTAGAGTTTGTTTTGATTAGGTCGTATGAACCAACATAAGCCAAATTGAGTTATTTACTGCAAACGATTCAAAAACATGTATTCTACGTTAGGTAGAATTTTGGATTCATTTTATCAATTAATAAATTTTAGAACATGAATTAAAATTAAGACGTATGATAACTTTCTCATTTTCGAGTGCAATTTGGTTTTAACGACTATTTGCATCGCGCTAATTTGCCGTGCATGCAAAAAGTCGCAAAACAACAGTTCAGCGAAGTGGTTGAAGCGTCCTTTTGCATTTTTTCCGGAAATTGCTTCAGAAAGACTACAAAAGTGAAAATATTAATCAGAAATGGTAAGAAAAGATAGTTTTTGCTATTTTGGTACAAAAGAGGGCTTCAATATGCAACTTGGTAAGTTCAATTAATGTTAATATTTATGCTGCGCCAAATCGGAAAATATCAATCTCATATTTTACAGAGGCAGCCATAACAAAACAACTAGAGGCTATTTGGAAACGTTTCCGCATTCCTGGAACGTTCATCATTTCGAACAGCAAGCCACCAATGGTCAGTGGACTACGAACATTCCGTATGGACACTCCCTCGCAGCACCGATTCCGGTAATCACAGAACGGGTACTTTCAGGTAACATCTCTGCATACTATTAAGTTAAACATCAGTTTTCCATTAATTTCGATGGAAATTACAAAAATTGAGAAACATCCAATCAAGTAAAAATGAAATTAATGTTAGTCTGCATAACGACGATAGCGCCAAGTAGATAATGCAAAATGTCGTAAGTGCATTTTCACTGAATATAACTAAACGAATGGCCATATCGAATACATCAGCATGTTCTTCAACTATTTTCACATCTAATATAAGTTTTCCAGGCAGCTCTAAGCCATATTCAAAATACTAGAATAAAATATGTGTTCAAAATTTTCAACAGCGATTTTCTCGGAACACGCAATGTGGCTCATACGACCTAATCAAAACAAACTCTAGATATAGTCTTAGTAACTGGACTATAATAGGATGAAAATTTGTTCATAATTACCTCACTTAGCCCTTCTATCGAATAGTTTCGAACATCTGGCTCGCGAACGTTTTGAAAAACTACCTTTACTTAAACGATTTATGTACGTCTTTATAGCATTCCATAAAATTAATAGAATATTTCTCGCGCGAGCTTTTTTACATCGTATGAAACAAAATGTAAACAAACAGTTTTATTTCGAAACAATATAAAAACTTATATAAACTAGTCGTAACTTCTTTCCATTCATAATATTTGTAGCCTAGACAACATATTCTATACGTGAAATACATATTTTAACACGTTCGTCGCCATGGCACCCATATTCGGGTGACGGGTGTATTTCCTGGGAGGCCCCGTCACATCAAAAAGCATGTGACGCTCTCTCACTCAAGTTAGCCGCTCTGTTTAGCCAAACGTTACATACAAAAAGTGGAGTTCTGCCTGGTTGCTTTCTTGCTCCGAGATTTTATTTGGGTCCTTCTAGTAAAACAACCAAAATGTGCGTGATGACGAATGTGTTAAATTGTTTTGATAACTTTTGCAGCAGTTTTCTGTGAATTCTTAAGATGTTTCATACGACGTAATGAAAGCTCATGCGAGATTTTTCATAAATCTTTGACATGAGAAAACTTCAGCGGCTAGACTACGCTACCACGAACTTCTAGGCCCGTCTCTTCTTCGATGACCATCTGGATTCCAGTCAAGCGCCTCTCTTTAAATCTCTTTAAATAAATTCAATTAGTTCCACGTTTAAGTTGTAAGACCACCTAGCAGTTTCCACTTCGTCACCATCTACAGTCGATCCAGTCAAGATCTAATCCATTACAATAAGAAAGTGTAGCGGTGATAAGAAACATCCTTGTCTCACTCCAGCAGTTACCAGAATTGGATCGGACAAGACACCGTCGTGCAAGACCTTGCTCGAAAATGCCTTGTACTGTGCTTCGACGAGATCGAATAGTTTCTCTGGCACTCCTTGTCGTCCAAGAGCAGTTCAGACGTTTTCGTGGTTCAACCGGTCGAATGGTTTTTCGAAATCATCGAACACCAGCAGAAGAGAGTCCTGGAATTCGTTGATTTGTCCCAGTATTAATCGTAGCGTTGGGATGGGGTCCACACATGATCGTCTCTATCAGAATCCAGCTTGTTGTCATGGAAGTGTAGCGTCAATCTTCTCCTAGATCCTGTTTAGGATCACTTTGCAGAGTACCTTGAGAATTGTACAGACCAAAGTTATGCCACGCCAGTTACTGCACTCGGTCAGATCTTCCCGGGACCATTACAAGGATACCCTGCATCCAGTCGGATGGGACTGTTGCAGTATCCCAGATGTTAGCGGAACATTTGTTCTGACAAGGCATGGTCGGCTTTGAGCATCTTAGCAGGAATGCAATCTATTCCAGGCGCTTTGGATTTCATGTCTTTGATTACCGCTTATATTTCAGCCAGCAAAGGCGCTTCCGAATTGATGCCATTAATGCGAATTATTGGCACTTCGAACTGCGGGTTCTGTTCAATTTGTAGCCCTCCCATTTAAAACAATTCCAAGGTCTCCGTATTCTTAATCATTTACTCTGTTTTTCCCGTACGCATCTGAACCGGAAAATACAAAATACGGGCAACCGGGCCGGACCGAATCTTTCCTAAATTTTGTTACAAATATTCCGACAAGTCCGGGTAAATCCAGGCAATCTGGCAAGCTAACTAAAAACTCAATCAAGAGATGAATGAATGTCTTGAGTTAAGATTTGAAAAACTAATGTACAATCGTATTGTATCCTAAAATCAGATTCTTCATATTGTCATCAAACATATGATTCAAAATTTCGAATTCTTCTTTTGTTTTGTGAATCATCTCAGGTACACTATACGAAACATTTTATATAATTACAACTATAATTTGACAAATAAAATTCGACAAATCAATACGAATTTATAATTGCTACTGATCCATCACAATCGTAGTTGTCGAATTCAAATGACCAAAATATGCTAAAGGCTTTCCAATCCCACCGAAGCTGGAACTCCCTTCAGATAACCCTACCCTGGAGCAGCCTCTCGAATATCAAGGTTCCGATAATTTCGGTTGCGATTCAAAACATCCGGCAGCCAGTAAGAAGTTGCGTGACTGAGTTTTGGGGTTTGTTTTTTTTTAAATCCTCTTAACAACCTGCGGATTGGCGTGAAGTCGAATGAAATGTTCAGATCCACTTAGAATGTGCCCTCCTAGAGGGGAGCCAACCAACCAACATCGCATCGGTGGCCTTGCGTGATTTAAACTCGACCGGACCGGCAATATTTTATGTCTGAATCGGAAAAGGTGTATTTTGTGAGAGCAATTTTTTTCAACTGTTTTGGGTGTAGGTGGTTATCGTGGAGTCTGAATGGAATTCTGAGCAAAACTATTAATTGTAAATGGCGGTTAGAATTGTTTAGACACTGGGAACATGAAATAGCAAACCATTTTCGGCCAATGACAACGCTTGATGGATTAGAGTGTTTTGAGTCACGGCAATTGCACTTGAAAGTGACCTGCATTGGCCGGAAGACTACCATTTATTTTTAATCACGAAATGTTTTGAATCAAGAGAACGGAACTTTGCTTCAGGGCTATACAATCAGATGATGCCAATTTGTCAAAATTGTCAAAATTGTCAAAATTGTCAAAATTGTCAAAATTGTCAAAATTGTCAAAATTGTCAAAATTGTCAAAATTGTCAGAATTGTCAAAATTGTCAAAATTGTCAAAATTGTCAAAATTGTCAAAATTGTCAAAATTGTCAAAATTGTCAAAATTGTCAAAATTGTCAAAATTGTCAAAATTGTCAAAATTGTCAAAATTGTCAAAATTGTCAAAATTGTCAAAATTGTCAAAATTGTCAAAATTGTCAAAATTGTCAAAATTGTCAAAATTGTCAAAATTGTCAAAATTGTCAAAATTGTCAAAATTGTCAAAATTGTCAAAATTGTCAAAATTGTCAAAATTGTCAAAATTGTCAAAATTGTCAAAATTGTCAAAATTGTCAAAATTGTCAAAATTGTCAAAATTGTCAAAATTGGCAAAATTGTCAAAACTGCCAAAATTGTCAAAATTGTCAAATTGTCAGAATTGTCAAAATTGTCAAAATTGTTAAAACTGTCAAAATTGTCAAAATTGTCAAAATTGTCCAAATTGTCAAAACTGTCAAAATTGTCAAAATTGTCAAAATTGTCAAAATTGTCAAAATTGTCAAAATTGTCAAAATTGTCAAAATTGTCAAAATTGTCAAAATTGTCAAAATTGTCAAAATTGTCAAAATTGTCAAAATTGTCAAAATTGTCAAAATTGTCAAAAATGTCAAAATTGTCAAAATTGTCAAAATTGTCAAAATTATCAAAATTATCAAAATTATCAAAATTGTTAAAATTGTCAAAATTGTCAAAATTGTCAAAATTGTCAAAATTGTCAAAATTGTCAAAATTGTCAAAATTGTCAAAATTGTCAAAATTGTCAAAATTGTCAAAATTGTCAAAATTGTCAAAATTGTCAAAATTGTCAAAATTGTCAAAATTGTCAAAATTGTCAAAACTGTCAAAATTGTCAGAATGGTTTAAATTGTCATAATTGTCAAAATTGTCAAAATAGTTGAAATTGTCAAAATTGTCAAAATTGTACATTCAAAACAGCATAAAAAATCCTGTAAATTTTAACAGCCATGTTCAGTCAGAGGCATAAATGTCTTCATTTCACTCGAATACAATTTATGCCCGAGTCCAACTCCCACGAAAACATCAATTCACCTTTGGGACACTATCAGAGGTGAGGCATTTCCCAGTTTCGAGCGTGTTTTTTCAAGTAGATCGAATTTAATTGCATAATAACGACCAATCCTGGGTGAAATGGACGCTGCTACAAGTAGACCACATAAACGCGATTCAAGTGTACGGATTGCGCAATGCATCTCTTTCTTTGCGGCTTTCTGTGACGGCCGGCGTCCATGCTAAACTTTGGACGGCTTGAAGAAATGCATTTATGGTAAAAATGCTCTCCAGTGATCCGGCGCTGTGCCGGTTTCTTACTATGATATCGTCATCATCATCGTCATCATCATCATCATCATTCACAAAAACAACAACAACCCAAATGTGAACGAATGGTCTGGTGCTGCTGCTAAAATATTACCCGTCACCAATATGTCGACCAAAGGTTTCTCATAAAGACTGCGGCTATCTCTCAGTATTGACCCGTCTGGGTCGATGCAACGATGCAAATTTTACCATTTCGTCCAGTCGGTTGCATTTCGGGTGAAAGAGCGCAACTCTCGGACACAAAGTTTGTCATCGACCCGAGACCTGGTTCCAAAAACTGGACTCATTGGCAACATTGTAGCCCACCATTTGAGAAGTTGATAAAGTGTCCACCGAACGACAACCCGGTCGCGGAATTGGGTTTGTAGGATCACCGGCCAAGACTGCTCGACGTCGTAGTTTCGTCGTTCATGCATCGAGTGAATGGATCCAAAGCGAAAGACGCAATTCATCTCGTACGGGAGACAGATAGGGGCCTCTTTTCAGGGATTATGCAGCAGCTCCAGCTCTGGTCAGCTAGCGATCGGTTGGTATGCATTTTTTCTCCTAATTCCTCCCACCTCTATCCATCGACTAGAGTTTGTGTCTAGTCCAGTAGATCAGCAGGTCAAACGCCGAATCCATATCGGCTAGGCAGGTTTATCGGTCACTAAATGGGATAGCTGGCTACTGGGGCAAACATGCAAGCGATCGCTAGTGACATTACCAGTTGCATAAAACCTAACGATAGTGGCAGCATTTTTCGATATGTTTGCTTGCTGACATTTGTTGAAAATAATCCCAGTGAAAGAAGTATAGTTTTTAATTTGAGCAACAAATATTAAACATATCTAAAGCGGGTTCCAAACAGGCCAATCAGATTTTTTTATAACTTAGTATAGTCTCTTAAGGTATACACATTTTCCAATGATACATCCAATGTGATCCTTGGAGGTCTGTGAGATGTATTACCGTCAACTGGGACAACATGGAACAATTTTCAACTTCAATGGCTTCTAAAATCTTAATGCGTACAGATAATCATACCTCTTGTACATCAAAAGTTTTAAGGTTGATGGGACACCAAACTGACGTAGTCAGAAAAATTATTGGTTTTACCAGTTATTTTAAAATTAACAAACATGCGATTTTCACCCTACTAAGAAAAAGGGGTAAGTTGCAACAAACTCTGTAAAAAAAGAAAAATCAAGTGAAAACGATTGAAAATTTCAAGTTTTATATACATTTGTGATATCATAACGCATAAAGCACCAATTGCAGTAATTTTTGGTTTTGTTCGAATTAAATTTTACATTTTTTCTGTCAAAAATTTTAAGAAAAGAATGTTAATCTGCTGCATACATTTAGGGGTAAAAAATACTACCAAATATTCTATTACCTTAAATCATGTAAATAAATCTAAGAATGGATGAAATTTTAATTTAAACAAATGCATAATGCAAAACAATCATATCTCAGCATATGGAAACACGATTTATGAGATTTAGTTCTGATTTGCATTTTGTTGCATTTTGCCCCAGAAGGCTAAAAAATATTTATTTAAAAAAAAATGGAGATTGTCCGAAAAATATTTATACACCAACAGTGTTGGTATAGGATAATGAAAGCAATATCAAGTTTGTAGGTGATATCATTAAGCCAAACCGTCATACTAGGTAAAGTTTTTTAGGGCATCGAAAAATGTAAAAATTTGTACATTTGTTGCTCGATTTTTTAAATTTTTTATGAGAATCAAAAACTTTAAAAAAAGTGTTTCACGATTTTAAAAACTATATCATCATCAATTTGTTATCATTCAATGATAACTTTATTACAGTATATTGGAATAAAAATTGAATGAGTGTTGTGGTATACAAATGTTGCATCTAACCCTGCTTTTGCATGATGCCCCGTTTGACGGTAGGGGAGAGTGGGGATACTTGATCCCCTTTTCTTATTTTCACCATATCCTTTGGAAAAATTTAGCAACTTGCCGTCTTTGACATTTTCTGACAGCTTGTAACTTCAAGTTTCTATGCTCCAAAAATTAGAACGATATTTGAACCCGTTGATTAACTAGAAGCATTTTCGTGGGAGTAAAAAAATTGCGATTTTTCTGAAGTTAGGGGAGACTTGATCCCCAATTGAAGGAGACTTGATCTTTTATTCAGGAAGCCCCAATCCTTGTATAAAAATCAAACAAAACCCCAAGATAGCATGTTAATTGACTATTTTGGTCATGTTTGTTCTCATTTCACAATTTATAGCAGACATAAGAAGAAAATTCTATAACTTTGTCTCAACGCTAATAACATTGCATACTTAAAGGCGCTATTTTTTATAATTAAGAGAAAATTAATTATTTTTGCTCTTTTCTTCAGACAATTGTTTGATAAATATTAGTTTTTGGATAAATATTAGTAATTTCGTAATCAGCAATCATAACATGCAATTCAGAAGAAGAATAAGCCGTTTGGAAGGGGGATCAATTGTACTCAACTCTAGGGGATCAATTGTACCCATAATCAACATTTTAGAAAACTTGTTCTGAAAAAAGTTGAGAGTTTTCCATTACTTCGAAAAAATGGCATTATGAAGTTCATTTTACGATCGAACGATTGATACATTGGAACAAATATTTTTTTCATAATTTTCCCATGTAAGGAACATTTTAAAGTGATGAAAAAAGATCTTCAAGTTACATTTTGTGAAATTTTTCAAACAAAGTTCAATTACTCAAACAATTATTTTGTTAAAATTTTTTAAACTACATGCATTGTTATTTTGCTCATTTCGGCACATTTTTCTAGAACATTTGATCTTTGTAAGACATTCCAGTTTCGAGATATCGCTAAGGAATCAAGTATCCCCAGGGATCAAGTATCCTCATTCTCCCCTACTTATAAGGGCCATTCACTAATTTCGTAAACACACAGGAAGAGACGATTGCTTACAGTAATGGAGATAGGATGGGTTTGAAATTGCGCATTTATAGCTTTTCTTTTTGTTTTCTGTTTTTTTTTGACGTTATGTTTACATTCTTCTGAATATGACTTGTGCTTAATAGAAATGGTGCTGTTGGCTCATTTGGAGTTTGGAAAAGACACACTGAAAGCGACCGGTCTTTCAATCTTTCAATCCAACAGAGTGCAAGCCTTCCGCTCCGTTCAAAATAATTTAATCGCCATCAGTCCCGCTTTTCAAGATAGCTTCTCCAGAATTCCGCCGAGTTTTCATGTATTCTATTAATCAATCACCCTACCCTTGAACAAATAACTACAGATCGGTGCTTTGTTTTGTATTTTTTTTCTTTGCTTCATAACATCTTGCTTTTCGACGGGGAAGAAGCTTTTAAGTTCTGATACCATTTTCTTCAGTGCCGACTTAAAACCACGTTGGATTGTGTGTCTGTTTTTGTCAGATTTCATATAGCATTTGGTCGGAAAAAATAGATCATTTCTTCGCAAAGAAATGACGTACAACAAAAGCAAAAATGTCTTTTTTTAGGGTTTTTATTGCACTTTAAGGAAAAAATACATAAAATTCATTCTTCAGCTTTTCGGATGAATTTTCGAACTTTTTTTGTGATACCACCCATCATTTTCTACTCAGTACTGCTGGTAACCTCATTCGCCATCTTGTTCCACCACTTTTCCATTTGAGCGGGTTTTTCCTTGGTTCTGCCACATTTCTTCAGTTTGCCCTGAACTATTGCCCAATATTTTTCGATGGGACGAAAATCCGGACAGTTTGAATCGATCTTGTTTTCCTTATGCCACTTAACGACATCCCGGCTGTAGTGGCGGCTTGCCAGGTCCAGCCAGAACTTCACCGGATCTTTGTGGGACCGAATGAATGGCAATACCCTCTTCTGGAGACATTCTTCTTTGTAAACATTTCCATTCATTGTGTCCCCAGTGATGAAAATCTCAGTCTTCTTCCCACAACTACAGATCCCTTGCCAAATCATCAACTTACGAGCAAATTTATCTGCGAAAACAAACTTGAATCTACCCGCAACATTCCCTTTACGCTTCGCAAGGTAAAATTAGTTACCAAAATCCATTTTGACGTAAGTTTCGTCGTCCATCAAAATGCATCCGTTGTATGTACTTGGTCAACACTTTCTTCCCAGACAACCAGAAGTCGTATTTTCTTTTACAGATTACATCGTATAGAATGTTATTTATACTCATTTTCGTATATCTGCACCTACAATGTGCGGTCCATGCATACTCTTTATCGTATTTAAAAGCATTGCATGATTTTATTACGACAAGAAGCATTTATGTACATATGAACTCGACCTTTGTGTACGACAATTCGCAAAAAATCCTTGAAACGACCGATATACAGTGATCAGCCGTGACTGAGAGATTTTGTCGTGCTATGCATGAAATAATTCGAAATAAAAAACGTATATAACTGCATTGATTCGTAATAATGTGCATGCAATCGTATACCTTTGCAAACTAATTCACATGTCTGATTTTCGTAAAACGTATTTGCTGGCAATCGTAAAAGAATACAAAAAAGTTCAATAATATCGTTTATGATAATGGGACATCGATGATTGGAATCGTATTAAAGGAGGTTTAAAAATGTTGGTCTATTTTTAGATCATCGATAACGTGTTCTACGATTTAAAAGATTCAAGTTATAGAAATATACGATTTGATTTTGGTTTAATGCCTTTGAAGCAAATCCCCTTGAATTTATTTATTCCAGATAGTGTCGAGGAACCATCATGAGCTGCAGATCGTATGGTCAGGGGATCAAGTCCAGGTACAGACAATAACTTCATGAACGTTGAAAAAAATCAGCAATCAGGCAAATAATAAATTTGTACGATAAAAATAAATTTGTACGATATAAATGAAATAATCTTATTTTTATTTTTTTTGGGGATGAATAAACCAATTGGTTTAAAGTAAAAAAAAAATAATAATCTTATTTTTATTCAACTGACGGAAAATGAGAGCCCTGCACTCAAGTCGCAAAAGACGACCAAATAAGTCGTCAAACTTCCCATATTGTTACGAAAAATGTCGTATATTACAACCTCAATCATCTATATGATGATTTAAATTGTCATAGTATATTCCAAAAAGAATCAGGGTAGTCGTAAATGAAGCGCATGACAAGTCGTGCAAATCGTAATTTAATACAATCCAAATCAAGAATATGTTTGCTAATGTACCTATATGGCCTCCAAAATGATATTGCGGTTACTGGGAAAATTTCTAATCGCGCGACGGTAGCCTTCCGTGCGGTAGGCTAGCCGGAGCAGTAAACACAGTTAAAAAATTCACTCTTACTCACTAATTTCATTGAAAAGTTAAGAAGTAAATTCTTGAATCAATCTTCAAATCATTATTTTGCAAGAGAGGACAAAACATGAAGTCATCGGAATGAAATATTATTATTCTTAGTATTCATTGAGATTGAATTAATTACGAGCGTTAAAATCCCAGACAAAACAAAAAACAATCTACATTATTGCATAGCCTAAGAATTAACGAATTTGGCATGACGAAGATTTTTGATGCGATAAATGCTTCTTTGATACTTTATATGCTGGTCGAATTCAAATATGTTGTCGTTAAAATGTAACAAATCGTATATAAGAAGTTTAAAAAAGGAGTTGTGTACGGTGAATAATCTATTTTAGGAAATAATACCATTCGCATCGCAAAAAATTGGACTGCGCACTCATAACCGCGAAATTTGTGCGATCTGTCAAATCAGTATAAAATCTGACGGTTTTCTACACGCTAACCGCTTTTCAGTTAAACTTTATACGGATAACTCCGACTGCAAAACATAGCACGAAATCCAACATTCAATGAATGATCGCCACCGTGTCGTCGAACTCTAAACTTATCTAAACAACTACAGGTTTTCATTTTTTTTTTCGTGAATTTGTCCGCTGATTGACCCCATCGCAAACAGGTTTTATTATTATTCATTTTTCCGTGATTTTGACCGCTGATTGACCAAGCTCAAGGTAAACACAATTTTTTGTTTTATAAACAATAGAGAATCCGATAATAATATTTGGTATACATGTTTGTTTGACAACTTTTTATTAAATCATCTTTCAATGTTTTCCGCTTGTTCATCCGATTTGATTTCAGTCGATAAATAATCCTTATGTAGAACAATGCTCATTTTTTTCTTGAATACTGTTATTTTTTTTTACAGTGGTACCCTACGGGAACCCAAATCAGCTATCGCAGAAATAGAAAAAAAGAGTGGATCAGCAATATGTATATACTGGTTTTGCTACATTATATACGATATGTTTACACGTATATTTGCGTGTATATTTGCGTTGCAAATTCGAAATACCCACCAAATGGTTGTCTGGGTTGTACAACTTCCTTGCCCTGGTTTTGGCAACCAGGTTTTGTTTCAGCGTCCTGTTGGGCTGTTTGCTTGCATGATACGACCGCAAGCCTTTTCGCAAACAAATTCGTCGAGCTGTTCTGTGGTTCGTCTTGAACTTTTCGCCAAATCACGCAAGGATATTCCAGGATTATTGTGAACTGATCAAATTACCTTTGCTCGCAGCTTCCGGTCATATGTTCCACTTTTACGCCTGGTTTGTTTTGCTCGATCCCCCGTAAGGGTATCCCGGTAACGTTGCAGCACCGAATTTACAGTCGATTTCAGGAATTTCGCGATCTTTACCCCTGACCACGTCGGTTTCTCTACGTGAGTGTGCAGAATTTTCTCTCGCCTTTCGCGTTCCATCGTCGATAAGTTTTGACTGACTGCTTCAATCTTGATGAAATTTTCACCACTAATACCGTATTCGTTTTCACCACCCGAAAGTGTTGCACCTTCCACGATAAAAACGAGCATGAATCGAGTTTCGCACCCACCTTTGTTGGTGTACGTGAAATCGGGAGTGTCAACAGAAAACATCAAGCTGTCAAAAATCCATTACAGCTGGTATTTGTTTTCGTTTGACTTCGAAAATTGAAATGAAATTTACTTTAGTTGATCATTATCTTTTAAATAATATGAAAATTTTAGCATGAATTTATATACTGTGTTGAATTGTGAAGATTTCAGATTTATTTTGCTTGGTAGATTCGCCTCTGGCTCTGATGATAACTGCAATACCAGCTGATTCTGGGTGGTCTATGTTTGCTGCTGCTAGACTGCAGTTATCCCAGCTTGAAGGTTCCGGTATTTTGAACGTTTATTCCTCGCAAATACCTCGAGTACCTATTTCCGTTTTCAGATGACAAAAGAAAAATTCTTGGAAGTCAAATTGGCGAACTCAGATCGCGGAAATCGGGGGAGAAAATTTAGCTAACAGACCGAAACGAAATTCAAGCTCCCAATGCGGGTGTAGTCTCGAACTACCGTTTTTGAAGGGCAACGGGTGGGAATCCGGGACTTGGCGCAACCGAGCATCGTCACCCCACAGCTCGAAGCAGAGTAGCTTCGATGCAGCTGAACGCTTCTTGCTGTGGAGACCAACTTATAGGACCCTTCCGAACAAGAAAACTTTTCGATTTGGGCGATTCCACCAGATCTTTGGGTTGACCTTTTTGCACTCGGATTTGCTGCTCTTTTTCGGCATCGCCTGGAACTGATTGCAGCAAGCCTTCTGGGCACATTTCTTCTTGGAAGCGTTGTTTGCTTTGGAACGTGCCATCCAGGTGAAATTCTCCGCCTCTGTTGGAAACGGCACTGGTATTGAATCCGGAACAAGTTTCCGTTCTTCGGGATAATAAAGAGAAAAAAAACAGCTCGAACGCAATTTATACGGTATAGAAATAAACCAACCAGCTGATATTTGTTTACATCGGGAAGCATGTGCTGTCAAAATTCATGATAGTATTGGTGAGAGCGCAAGTAACACCGAATATTTTCAGAGTGTTCCACCGTCCACTTTATGGTGCACTACCAGTGGACTACCCATCCTGAAAACGAGCATGAAAACAGCAAAAAGTGCACTACCGGTAGTGCCCCGGTGCACCACCACACGAAAACGAATTCTCTATAAGTAAACATCCGGATCAAAACAATGTCAATAAATTCGCAATGTGACAACTAGGGGAGCTGTAGTAAATGAAAAGATGCGACCAGATTCTATGTGAAACAGACTTTACATTCAACTATGGTTGTATGATAAATTTTGTGCATCTATTTGTGCATATATTTATAAAAAAGGTTCAACTATAATTTATGATTGATATCATACATTCTACAATAATTATTTTAAATTCAACCATAATTATATGATTGATTTGATTATAAATATGATAAATTCAACTAAAATTATACGATTGATTTAATTGACTAAATTATAAATATCATAGATTCAATTTTATTTCTTAGGATGATTCAATAAGGACAACTATTAATATTGTAAATTTAAATTTTGTTTAATTTGGAAGTTATCATATCTGAAGATGTTTTTTTCGTAATTATTTTATGGCTACGCTTTATTTTCTTTTAATTTATCATTCCAGCATTTTGCATCTTGTACGTTTTTGCCGCCACGATGCTAGATTATTCACGTCCTGGTTCCTCCGCTGTTGTTCCTCCGCATGTATCTGGATGCATGGTTGCCCATCAAATTGTGCGTCTAAACGAATCGGTCCCGGAAGACGTGCTTAGAAGTCTTCAATCTATCATAAGTCGATTTTGCGGGCAGTCAGAAAGTAGGTTTACCTTTCCCAATTCCAGGAACTGTCGACCTACTACAAGACCGCTGCCAGGAACTGGTAGAGGAAAATGTTTCTCCATGAGCACTAAAACAGCACTAGGATCGCTGCAGGGAACACGTACTGGTCTCACATTCTCGATTTGTTTTTGCTGATGAACACGGAGGATAACTATAGTATTCAAGCACAGAGAAACAGACAGGACACTTAGAAGAAAAATCGTAAGATTTTTCGCAAAGTTATGGCATTGCCATCTGGTGTCGGTATTGCCTACTTACTAGAAAGAATTTCATAAAATGATCTAGGATTCCTATGACATCGTGATGCCACAAATGTGTAAGTAAATAAACAAGTATTTATTGTCGCTAGGCTTTTTTCTCCAGTTTTAAAAATTTAGTTCAGAAGATGAAGTTCAAAGTAATTAAAATCAATATTTGCAATACTTCTGTGGAAGTTCAGAAACTGTTGTGAAGATCGTCCTTACTTAACTCAATAAACTACAATTCTACCAGGCGAAAAACCCAGAGCCTCTGAATTTGGGAAGGAAACTCTATCTTCTAATTTCGTGAGTTTATCCTAATAAATGTATCATTTTTGCAGGTGATTTAAAAATTTACGTGGACCTCACTGATCTAAAAAAAAAACAAACCAGCGAACACGAAGAGGATTCATAGGAAATTGATATAGCACAAGCGTTTCATTTCGCGGACTTAAACCATACGTTGTGCCTCGAAAGGCTCATTTGTTCTTAACGACTCTGCCATCCCTTCTGATCAATTGCCGAAAACCAATTCCATGTTATTCTCCGTTGAGTTGTTGTCTCGCCACATATGAAATCCTCGTGAGCTAGGAATTTGTTAGAGAATGGAAAAATAAATAAGCTGTAGGACAGATAATTTTGGTTGTTTCTTTTATTATATTCCGAGTCAAGTTTTTATTTAATTTCTGTAAACTTTTGCACATAAAATAAAATTAAATTGGGATTTGCGGAGGAGGGAGGGAGTTTCTTCTGAGTCTGTACAGGAAATATTTGCTTCCTCAGTGAATCTAGAAAGTAAAATTTACCACTAAAACATGGATAATTTTTCGATGAATTGGTAATGTTAAAAAAAACATTACGGTTTCAATAGATACAAGAGGTTTGTTTGTTTGTTGTTGAATTGAAGGAGCTTGAGTTTATCACTACTGAATCCGGTAGTACGAATAGATAAGTCCACCTCAGGATTCCCCTTTTCCACAGAGCATCGCAAAGCACGAAGTATTAAATATTCAGGTTCTAGAAACAAATATTTTTGTAATCAATATGATGCTTCTAAGGAAATGTAATACAAATACTTACGTTTTTTTGGCCAATGATTTAAGCGAAATTGAGCAATGGCTTCATGCATCGCGCTACATCTTTTACTTTTCACATGGAATTTGTTTATGAAAATTTTGGTTGTCAGAAAAAAAAAATAAACAAACTGCTACGGCTACCATGATGGAAAATAAGAATCTCTTAAAAGTGAAGTGGCTCAATCTGGTGGCGACATTGCCTAGCTTCCTGGCCTAGCTATTCAGTTTTGCGAAGAATGAAAACGGAGTGTCCCGTCTGTTTGTCTGTGATTCAAGTATCACACAACCAATCATGAAACATATAGTTTAATTTACTTCTTAATTTCAATACCTAGAACCAATCATACATTTGAAGTTGAATCTATCATATTTAGAGATGAATCAATTATACCACTACAGTTGAATTTATCATATTTATAGATGAATGTTAGAAGTCAACCAGAAATATATAGTTCAATCTATCATATTTTTAGTTGAATGACTAAAATCAGTCAAACAATTGTAGTTGAATTTATCATATTTACATTTGAATAAATTATACCACTACCAATGGATCTATTGTATTTATAGTCAATCAGGAATATAAAGTTGCTTCTATAGTATTTATAGTTGAATGACTAAATTCAATCGTTCAAATGAAGTTGAATCTATTATATTAAAAATTGAATCAATTATAACATTATAGTTGATTCTACTATTTTCATTGTTGATTGTGTTAGGTCTATCAGCTGTTTGTATAAAAAATATTATTGCCTCAAATCTATTATACAATTGTAGTTGAATCCATCATATTTAGAGTTGAATCCATTATATTCATTGTTGATTGCGTAAAGTCAATCATCAGTTTGTAGTTGAGTCTGTTATATTTATAGTTGGATGCGAAAAAAATAACTGTCCTTTGATGATGGGTATAACCAGCAGAAATAATTATAACTGTAGTTTGTTTTCTCCGTGTGTAGCGGAAATTGAAAAAGTAGTTTGCAGTCACCTTCAATACAGATTACACGAAGTATTAGATGTAATTTAATGACTGAAAAAGCCGCCGGCCGATGGGAGCTACTCAGAGTTTAGACGAAAAAAACTCGAACAAAAAACGATAAATATTTGTTTTCATATTTTTCCATGAAATATATTAAGATAACCTTCATTTCCTTCTTATAAAGTTTTTCGATCAAACGAATAGTTTTATATAAAAACGCATTCGTAACTGTCCTATTGCTAAATGAACTAAGCTCTAACGTAATACTTTGAAATACTTTTCGATACTTTCATACCAAGCAAATCGTCATGAAACTTTTTTTTAATGCAGTCGATTCACGCTCACGCATGGTGCACGTTCACAGCCTTGATGTGTTACGCAATTCACCCACTACTTTCAAAGATTGCTGTGTGTGTGTTTCTTCTCATCCTACCAACTCTCAACACACGCATACATATTTTACTCTTTGCTCTCTGAGTGCTTAGAAAATTGAACCCGAACCGCACTATTTGTTTTTCAACTCCTTGTCTGACTATCAACACCTCTCATTAACAACACCCTTCATTAAAATTTCCGACGATCACATGAATCAAAATTGTTGCCATAACTTGATATGATCAGTTTCAAAAATATCGCGGAGCAAAACAATCTCGACATGGCACTTTTTGCCTTATGTAGGACGCCATCTTTTTGATTCACTTTTCTCACATTATGGAAAATAATAAGCCCGATAATACCGTCCAGATCCTCCTTCACTCTTTTACGTTTCGGTAAATTCCGAAGCAACTCGTACTACATACTGGTAGGTCAAGGAATATTTAAAGAAGGCAATGCCAAGGCAGCCCTGCTCTAGTATTGGTACAGTCTGGGACGTCACAATCACAAAAAAAATGTTGATTAACTAGCAAACTTGCCTTTTTCGATGATAATTCGAGGAATCTGCTGGAAGTTCTCCACTTTGAAGGCATGTTATTCAAGGAGGATTCTTGTTCTTCAAGATCGTCACTAAAAACGAAGAATTTTCAATAAATTTATTAATAAAATAGACTATCGAAGTCAGAAAAAAGGTACATTTTCCCAACTTTAAATTGGAAAACTTTAAAATGAGTTCAAACCCTACCATGAAAATATTCAAGTACAGTTTAAGCTTCTTATTACACTAATATCATCGAAAACATGTTTCTTTTAACAAAAACACAATCATTTACTGGCATTTCAGCAAACCGAGTTAACAATCAGTTAATTATGTTAAATGTTCTAAATAAGAATTGTATATGGCAAACCGGTTGGATAAAAATCATAACAATTTTTGGGAAACTCATAGTGTTTACAAAAAACCTGTGGTTATTAGTAAACTCCCTGTATTTAGTTTTAACCGGAACAACAGTAATTGAGGCCCTCAGGATCAGAGGAGCGCAAGTCCCAAAATAATCAATTTTGAGTTATGTAAACCAAACGATTCTTCATGTTTCAATGTACATCTGGTGCCAAAGTCATTTTTTTTATAATTTTTTTGAACACTTTTTCGGTTGAATTTAAACAGCTTGTATTTAGACAATATATGAAAAATCGAGCACCTTCACAACTTTGAAGCACTTTTTCTCGAAAATATCATTTAGTCACTTGCACCCCTCTGATCTCAAGCGCCACAGTTAATACTGTAATTGTAATTTAAACCACAAATCCTTTAATGATTATCGAAACACCTGTTATTTATTACGATATACCAGTGATTATAACCTGAATACGTGTAGTTTTTGCTAAACTTCCTGTGAAAATTCGGGAATTCCGATATGCAAGAATTTTGTTGCGTAAGAAACTGTTATATTCTCGCAACTTTTACCGAACTGCCTGTAATTATACTTGAAATGCCGGAAGATTTTACCGAAGAAATAATAAACTGATCCTTGAAATAATGTACATAAAATTTTAATTTTTTAAAATCACCATTTATATTTCATCACGACTAAAGAATTTATGGTTTTTTATCTCTTCAACACAATATCCAGCCCAAAGTCACGGCACTTGAAATATCTTTCTGTACATCTGATGCTGTAGCCATACTTGCTTGTCGGCGCGTTCCCGTTACCATCACACAAATAACGATTCGGTATGCTGTTTGATTTTCTGGCCCAAAAATGTAGCCATCTGAATAAGAATAATAAGAATAAATCCGATTTCACAGACTATTGATTTTCATCATTTCTTTTCACCTACTGCTTTGTCTCTGCAACCATTTTACTCAGATTTCACACTTACCGCGAAACTACGAGTTCGGTAATTTATTTTATCGACAAATTTTCTCAATTTTCTCGTAAAAGATATTTACCGGTTGTTTTTTTTTTAAAAATCAGTTATTTGATTAAAATAACCGAAAGTTGAATAAAAACAACTCAAACATTTGGTAAACTATTACGAAACATTTGGTAGAAAAAAATTACCAAATGTTACCGGTCATCTTAAAAACAAGAGCTGATAGAAATAACTGATGAAATTTTTTGATTCAGTGCCCTCAAATTAATACCTTGAAGAACCTTGAAAAAAGTTCAATTTGTAGACCTGTATATTTTTTCAATGAACTTAGATTTGCTTTTGTCGAACATAAAAGCATACTTTATGTGACTCCGTTATGTTAAAAACTTTACCTTAACGACACAGTAAATGACTGTTAAGATTGATGTAATTTCATCGAAAGTGATTCACGCGTTCCAATCGAAAATGCCCCGAAACAATCAGTCGTGTCAGTAAACCAATTAAAACTGTAGCGACCAGCCATCAAAATATAAGTAGAGAGATGAAAAAAAAATGGTTAAAGACAAAATCAAAACACTTCGAGGCAAATGATCGTAAAACAAGATTTTACAACTGGAGCTCGTGCGAATCTAAATTTGTAGCAGCAGCGCGCAACTCTACGCCATTTGATTGGACACATTGATCTGCGATGTCCATAACTGTGCCGGCGCAATAAAGAGACAGACCCTGTTACGGCAAGCAAGGCACGGCTTCGTGGTCGATTCGAGGTGGCGTGGGACTCCAAAAGTGATCTGAGGCTGGGTTGCTAACTAAAATCGAGTCACCTTGTGGAAAACGATTCGCATTTTCATGTAATCCCTGTGCAAAATATAAGAAGTTATGCGGCACGCGGACCCTCCAAATGTCCTCCATCTCGAGAGACCCTCCCTCCTGGCTTCCACCCCTGGCTTGGTCCGAGTCCGAGTCCAAATATCGAGTGAAGGTTTGATTCGATCGAAGGTTTTTCCATTGATCGAACGGTGAAATTGCATTATCTAATTTTTTTAATTAAAACCTGTATAACTGAATCGCGCATGGTTCCGATGAAAGGAGGCTGGCCCACAGGTTTGCTTCTAGTAGCTAGCAGGCACTAGCACTAATTGTAGAGTGTTTTTTTTTCTCTCTACTGGACTTGGTGGGTATTCGAGGCCTTAAGGGGGGGGTAGGGTCTAACACTTTCGAAAAATCGATTTTTTTATTTTTTTATTTTCTTATTGTAAAACATTTCAAGAATGTTGTGTCAAATTTTCAAGTCAATTGAAGCAAAACTGTAGAAATTATAGGCCTTTATCTCCTCCTGTCTAATACTGCAAGAAAGCAAGAGCAGAAACTTCAAACGCGTTTTTCTCGAAAGCACATTTTTAAAGTCCGTGGACATCGTCATTTGAAAACTACTTATCCGATTCTTTTCAAATTTTGAACATATTTTCTACATATAAAATACCAGACCCCAACGTTTTTCTTTTTTGTTTTTTATACTTTGGGGAGATTTTACAGGTGAAAAATGGCGGATTTTTTCGTGAAAAATCGTAGTTTTTACTTCAAACAGCCACAAAAATTTCATAAAAATTTTTTTAAGTTAAATAAAAACGTTGGGGTCTAGAAAAACATCTATTAAAAATATTTTGCTCTGATTTTTTGACTTCGGATGATTCTGTGCTGAGATACAGTGTCCACCGCAAATCCTGTTTTCTAAAAGGCATCCTCGAAAGTGCTCCGTCACCGGCTCATTTTTCAATATTTTTCTACGAAAAAATTACTAAATGATCTTTTAACAATGCTTTGTATAATGCAAAAAATTTGAATACATTTGTTTGAACGATAGCTCTAGAAAAAAATCGTGAAAATAATGTTTTTTTTATACCCGTTAGACCCTACCCCCCCCTTAATATTAAATGAACGTTTATCTGGTTTCCTCAATTAACAAAAATCTTTTTTCGACCTATACAGGACTTTTTTTGCATTCTAAGCTCACATTTTTTCATTTAAACAATCTAATGTTACATGCTTCATTCTCTTCTTTTTGTCATTCAATAAACAAAATAGATGGAGTAAGATAGAGAATTTACCTTTTGCTGAGGATTTAGAAGTTGCTAATCTAGAAATGGACTTTAAGATACAAAAATAAATTTGCGTTTGGGTTAGGGTGGTCTAAAAATGTATTTTTTTTGTATTCAGAACTCGGTGGCTGATATTATTTCTAGTACTTCCAGAAGGTCGAATTTCAGCTCATTTGATTAACTCTAAATTCGACCTCATTTCAGTCGTGATATGCCGAAGTGACGTTTTAGCCTAAGGTTGACAGACTTTTTGCAGCACGGAGCCAAACAAATCCGGTCTATTTTATCTAGAAATCTGGCAAAATCAGGACATTTGATTTCAAAATTGCCGTCCAAAACTCAGGGCAACATGCGGGTAAATTTTTTGATAACCCAGAAATTACTAAACAAAAATCAATAAACAAATTTGGATTTTTTTTTCATTGAAATCCATAAGAAAAATTTAAATCGAATTGTAGGCTCTTTTGATAAGGTCAACCAAATGGATGAGCACAGGGATATTTTTGTCAAAGATAAAGTTGTATGGAAAACTTAATTCGGCAGATTTTTTTTTGAAAATATAATTATTTTATTGATTGGGACAAAAATGCTTATTTCGTTGGTAATTGAATTAAAACTTAAAATTAAAATTGCCGATAAAAAATCTATGTTCTTGCAAAACCCATATTGTTATTTTGTATTTGATTGAAAGTATCGGTGAAAATTTTCACTGATATTATAACAAATATTGACAAATTCAGTCTTTTTACTTGATAAGTAACAATTATATTAAAAAATTAAGATATTTTCTTGAACAAACGTCAGAAACCCTTTTTCAGCAGCACTTAAATTTAATTTATAAATTCTGTTTTAAAATGTTTTAAAAAAATTAACAATAAAGAACCTAAACTCAAGCCTAAGATCTTTGATAAAATTGGCTAGAGAATGAATGTGGAATTTTTGTTTTTCCCAGGACTTCAGCAAATTTTATCGACATGTTATGTTCAAAATATTTTTTCACCAATTGCAGGCAAATTTCGAGGGCCAATTTTAACTGTGGAATTTTTTGAGAAATACGTCCAAAAAACCCAAATTTTCATTAGTGAATTTAACCACAAAATTGAAA
Organism: Uranotaenia lowii; assembly: GCF_029784155.1. Lineage (NCBI taxonomy): Eukaryota > Metazoa > Arthropoda > Insecta > Diptera > Culicidae > Uranotaenia > Uranotaenia lowii. The sequence goes on along the minus strand of NC_073692.1, from coordinate 181,216,117 downwards.
ATACATCTTTCGTTTTTTAGTTATTACTCTGATAAACATAGTACCAGAAGACTTTTGAATGAAAGTAAAGAGTAGCTTCCGCTGCTTGAAAGATTTCGAGTAATAAAACTAGTTCAATGTTTTTGTGTATCGTAGAAAGATCTTGAAAAATTTCCTTTTAGGGAGAAATGTGATGCAAAATTATGTGCATGTTTTAAAGAACGAATGTTTGCGAAGAAGTTAAAGTTAATAAAAAAACAATGTTTTCTAACAAACCCTGAATTTGATTGGTGACGTACCCAATCATTATCGGCTGATTTGTAAGAACGTCAAGATTTTTAATTAAAACTGACCTGTTGGAACAAAAGGTTCCTCACCCCTGTTTCACGAAAGGAAAACATTTTTTCCGAAATAATAAGTAAAAAAAATACCTGCATGCAACTTATCCTTGGGCAGCAAACTGCATTGCAAAGATCTTCATAAATCTTTTTGAGCCGAGAATCCTAGCCTAAAAACTGCATATCGTGGAAGTCCAATTCATCCTTCGTGGATCCAATTTTTGGGAAGTTACGTCCACTTCAAGATCGATGCAATTAAATTTTCACTTTACGTTTGCTTGAATTTGGGCGATCATAACTCATTTTCCCAAAAAAAGCATACATATGAATTCAAAGAACATGGATTAAATTAAGTAAAAATCTCTTATTAAATATTATGTTCTAATCATTTCAAAGTTTTGTTAAGTTTTTGACAAAATTTGTCAATTCGAAAATCTAGAATGGTTGATCCCATAATGTAATTTTATTTCACCTTCCCAAGTTTCGTAAAACGGGGTAACATTGATCACCGGGGTAGCTTTAATCATCTGAAATTTTTTTCACATAATCATCAATAACTATGTCTGAAGTTAAAGATCTTAAAACTTTTTTCTAAGTTCAAAAACCTACATGTTGAATTTAAAATAAGAAAAGCTTTATTTGTTTTTGAAAACTTCAAATGTATGTAAAAATGTTATTTCAAAATCTTGAAATATCTTTTTTTTCGAAAGCTCGCAAACAAACACCCTCCCTGATGAAATCAAAGCGTTTAGAAGCAAACAGCATGATTTATGTGAAAGTTCAATTTTTTTCTTAATAAATGTATAGTTCTGATGTTGTTTTTGTTGTATTTTGAGGTAAATATTTGATATTTGAAAAATAGGGATATTTTCCAAGAGTAAGCCAGTCTAGGACAAAAGGCTAGAAACCCTATCAAATGGTACAGTTTAACGGAAAAAAATTGAAGGAGAAAAGTGCGAGGGCCTAGGGAATTGAATGAAAGCAAAATTTAATTTTTTTGTAGTTAAAATTTTATAAGTAATGTTAAAAAATTAAGCCCCTTAATTTATGCAACATCATAGTCCATCTTTCGATTTTAATTGTTGTTCGGCCTTAACACACGAACTGCCTTAGTTTGTCAATTACTAGCATTTGTAAATACTATGAAGGTGTTTTGTATCCTTAATGATCAAGAAAACTCGTTATAACCGTCAAAATATAGACTGATTAATGTTACCCTAAAGAATCCAAATTCTAAACGTAGCCAAAATCGATTTTAAATCGAATTCAAAGTAGTCTTTTAAATGTCTGCAACCATGTTTTACATTCATAGGAGTCCAGTACTGGTTTTAAAAATATGAAACATGCCACATTCCCCTTAGCAGAAAAAATAATCGACAAATATTGAAAAAAATGATCATTTTACGGTAACCAAAAGTCTTAATGTTGAGCATTAAAATTTCACATTAATCTGAATAAAAAGTACACAAGAAAAGCAAAAACAAGTTTGCTTGAGTACTTGTTTCAGACGTTTTAGCGAACTTTAAAAGTGAATAGAAGTATCATTAAGTAGTTTTGTGAATGCTTCCGAAAATCAATCATTTTCACTGAGCCATGCTTGACTACATCCAGAGCCAAAAAATCAAAGCAGTCAAATTTTCCTTCTTCAACCAAATCATACAAACAATCATGCATGACAACGACGCACAGTGGGGCAGACCTGACCAATCGATGGTCAAAACCTCATAACTTTTTTAAATGAAGTCCTACTGGTTTGAAGTCTTCTGAAAAGTTGTTCATCTGATCAAAATATTTGATTTGATGTAACTTTTTTCATCTATAAGTTGTGAAATTTGATCTAGATAACTTTGTTTAGCAGATTTTCCTTTTCAACTTGAAGGCTACTCAGTCGCTCGGCGTGAAAATGATAATGTAGGGTTTTTAGGACCGTTAATAAGTCAAATGATGCTTTAAGATCCCTCCCCTCACAAGAATGGGAGGTCCCCATACAAATGTTACCTGAATATCTACAAAACTCTTGAATAAATAATGCAAATGGACCCAGATTTGTCGAAAAAGAAAAGCATGTTATTTTAACGCTAGTTTGAGACCAATCTTTTTTCTGGAAGAAGGAGATTCCATAGAAATGGTACCAAATTTCTACATTTCAAAAATCTAACCAAGCATCAACAAAAGATCTAACAACTGGTAGGAACCTGACAAAGAACAAATCAAGCAAATTGAACCAAATTGAACCGAATTTGACCTCTGAGGATTTCGGGGTACGACAAATCGTTTATTATGATGGCTTAAAACTTATTCCATCTATGAACCGAATGCTTCCATACAAATTTAATTTGAAAAATTTTGTTCTAAGTGTCATGTCAGTGTGATCTGTGGCAACAGAACAAATAATTTCAGATAATGAAGCCATAAACTCATATCGGTACCTTATATAAGTAGCTAATGGATCCAGTAGGCTGTTACTCAATATTACAGTTAAAAACATGGTTGCATTATTTTTTTTAAATATCTAAATATTCAGTGTGTAAATAATTTCTATTTTATTTTTGAGTAAAATTTTAAGATCTCTACATTTTATAGAAAAAATTCTTGAATAAAAAATAAGTAAGTTAACAGATAGGTACTAAACGTCTGACCGAAAATGATTTGAAAAGGTTATAGTAAGTTCATATTCCAAAGAATCTTATCTGCTTGTCTGAAGATAAATATAACTTTTAAAAACCGAAATAGTATCATCAAGCTAAGAGAAAAATAAATTTTAAAAATAAATAAATTTTAAAAGTTCAAATTCGATTGAGTTCAAGTTTTCTAACAAAAACCATTATCAAAAGCAATTCCACAAGTACGAAAATTGTCCAAAAACATGTTTCACCAAAACGTGAATAACTTTTGAATAGGCAACAAGTGGCAACTAGTTTTTGTTTTGTTGGATAGCTGAGACTTCCATTTAAATGTTCGAGTAGAAATGAGAGTGGGGTAACGTGGGGTAACATGATTTCCAGATGTTCCAAAATGATGAAAATTCGTAATTTTTTATCGTTATACGTTTATTCTCGTAAAAAAATTACGATTTTTTTTTTCAATTCTTCAACCTCGCATAATTAAACTTCATATTATTCTGAACACATCCATGTTAATTTCTTTTTATTTCTCCAAGAAATAAAATTTTAGTGGAGAATTGAAAATATTTTTTTGTTTTTGCGATAAAATTCAATAGCATCAAACCCGAACTTCACCTACGTAGATATAATCTGTCAAACAAAACTTAAAATTCGTTGTTTCATACAATAACAACGAATTTTAAGTTTTGATTGACAGATTTGTGATCGGTGTAATGTCCAATTTCTGAAAAGCATAAATTTATGATGATTTTTTTAAATTTACAAAAAGGGGTTTTGGCCAAGCTTTCATAGGTCCTGCCCCACTGTGCGACGCTTCTGTATTTGAATCACTTTTGCGATACATGATGAGGTAAAAAAGGACGCAGACTATCAGCAACGAACGTCTCGATGCTGATTTCCTTCCCCTAACGACTTTCAACCTTTAGGATCATAACTGATATGTATCAGTTCTGAGCGATCTATGTAGGCTATCAGATGATTTTTTATTTTTCGTTTTGCCTAGAAGGACAAAATCATGACTAGGTAACCACAATGAACTGTCCAGCATGTGCTACAGCTTTTTTCAACTTGTGGTCCTGGTATTTATTCAGATTTTTCCTTTTGAAACATTAATGATCGTCTATCAATAACGAGCATTATCAACAATGATGCGAGGATAGACGTTCGGGAATGATTGAGGGAGCGACGTTCAAAATGTATCACCAAGTATGTCGATCACCGTCGATTAGCCTCGTGACGAATAGCAACGGTAGCCTCCGGTGGGGCATGGTATATCTTCTTGTATCAAGTTAGTGTTGATTTTCGACACATATTCAATGGGTACTTTTACCACGTGCGTATCACAGCACTCGGAGGTAGCATCATTCTAGCTAGAAACCATTCCTGATTGCTTTTCTTGAGCGATTTTCCGACCACTGGTTTTGTGCTTTCTAGGCTCCTTTGAAATTCCAAAGTCCAATTTTCATTATCGAGCGTTCTTATGAACTTTTAACGAACTTTTCGTGTTTAACCAAAATGGGACTTCTACGAAAATTAAGTTGTTTTGTTTTTTTTTATCATTTATCTATAACCTTTTTTTTATGATTGATGGAAAACATTTTATTTATCATTTGTTTTAGGGTTAAAAACCATTGATATAAAGATTTGCGATTGGCCATCGACCAATACTCGCTTATAGAAATAATTCATAGGTTAAAAATTATAGAGAAATAAAAGATATCGAAAACTCTAGATGAGTTAAGAGAGAAGCTTGAAGCTTAAAATGAAGAAAACAGTTTATGTTCAACTATAAATGAAAAATCGATTAATCTTAAAGACGGGTACCATTTTTGATGATAAATTCATAAGAATATCGATATCGATCCTCTTCAGATTTGAATGAATTCTATATTCATTCTATATAAATCTATATCTCCTCCAACTTGAGCGTCGTCATAATTGATTCATCGGCAGACTCACCTAGCAAATTACTCCTACAATAAGTTCGAATCAGGCAGGATAGCGACCAATCACAGGATTATCTGATGAGTTGAAAGCATAAGTTTTCCGCCTTAGACAAAGAACACTTAACCAAATTTTCCGTTAAATTGAACCGTTTCATAAGTTTATTGTCAGCCAAAGCTTCGGAAGTATCCTGAAAATAATAAAATATTATGAGTGTCGAAACTCACAAGAAAAATGAAAATTATTTATAAAAACTTATGATTTCCTGTTTATTGCCTCCTTTTTCACTTTGATTTTAATCCTCACATTATTTTCCGTTTTCTTTTGCTTAGCCCTCCTGTAACTCTTCTTGGTTTGATAGTTGAAGAAGTTTTCTTTCGGACCTCTTGAATTGATATTTGTCGGTGAATCACCGAAAAATACCAATCAAAGAAGTTCACACTTCACAGGAATGTTCGATGATCAAAACCCTACTAAAAAATCTTTCTAAACTGTTGAGACAATGGAAATAGTGGATCTAAAAGCATTTAAAAAAAATCAAACTTTATACTCACGTAGATTAAATTCCAAATCTTGGTGAATCCAAGGTTCTTAGATACACTAGGTTCTCCGACTTTCACAGTAAGTAGGCGAGGAGTGAGCGGGGCTCTCAATGAGTTTGTTTATTTTTTGCTCAGCTTTTCTGTGGTTTGTTGGTAAACAAACTTCATGAGTTCCGCATAGTTGCATAGCCTACATAGCCAAAATGGCTGAATCGGGAATTCGTTATTCGGGAACACCTCCTGAATATTTACCCACCTTGGGTGAATCTATTTCCGCGATTGTTTGTTGATCTTTTGGTTAAGAGCCTACTTTGAGAAGGATTAATCCATAACTCGTTCAAATTGATGTTCTGAACATCCCCATGCAACCAAAAGTTCGGATAAGATTCCTCTATCAGGTTTGATCAGCTCAAACGTGTATTGTAATACAACTTCTTTTCCGCTCAATTTTTAAGTAGAAAAACGAACTTTAAAGTTGACAAAAGTTCGCACAAATTGCTAAACTATTGCAAACCAGCTTCAAAAACCACTTTTTCCAGCAGTACAAAAATCGAAAAAAAAAATAATTTTCCTTCCGCCTTCTCAAGTGCGCTAAATTTGATTCAATTAATCAAGCATACTTACTCACATTTAAATAACATGTTCTTACCAAGCCTCAAACCCAAGCTCACCTCTTGAAAATCGAGCTACATACTTGCTGCTCTATATGAACATCATTAGTAGGCAACGATTTTACTTGACGTGATGCTTTTTCTTTAAAACGACTTTCCCGTTCTTAATTTCTAATTTATCCAAACTTTCAAGTTGTTAAGTTCCCCCCGGAACTAAATGGGAACGTTTTATTGTCGTTTCCCAAGTAACGACGTGTTTGTTTATGCAAACATGAGTCGAAGTTCGAAACAAGTAGAATTAAGCCTCTAAATCTACTTCAAAGTTCCTTTATTGTAAAGTTGCTTTTGAACGCTCGTTGGAACTAATTAAAAACTTTCAAGTTTACAATAGAGTACCACAGAGATTTTCCTACGAACTATTTAGGTGTACAAAAAACTTGCAACCCTTTGCTAGCAACTTAATGTTGGAAAAATGAGAAGTACGTAACAAGTAGATTGTTATTCTTCATATCAACTTGGAAGTTCCCAAGAAGTAATAACAGAAACCAAAACAGTACTTTAAAGCTTTATTTGAGTATTGGCAGAATGAAGTTCCACGTACCTCGACCAAGCATTTTTAACAGCAAAAAAGTTCACAAGAACTTTTGTACAGTTCTATATGAACTTATGAGTTCGTTCATTAAGTGATATCCGAACTTTTGGTTGCTGTGGTCGTTACCTTAAGAATCACCCATGGTACAAAAGTAACGCGCTCAGCTTTCACCAGAAGGGATCAGGTTCAAATCTCTAAGCATTACAATTTTTAGGGATGGTATATGAAATTCATTTAGAGAAAGGGTAAAATAAACAGATTTTATTGGAAGTTGTAAGATTTAAAAAAAAAATGAACGCTTCGTATTTTTTTGTCCTTTTTCTGGAGTATTGGAAGTTCATGCAAAAGCTAAATAGCCTTTTGCTCAGCTCTGGATATAGAACTTGAAAGTGTGGATATGAAATAATATTTTTAGCTGAATAGAATACTATATAGCCCTCGGACAGGGCTAAGTAGGCTTTTAAGAGCATGTTTAATAGAACTTTTGGTTACTTGGGTTGAAGCATCCGCAACTCCTTATAATAAATTTAATGTTTTTAAAATATTTATGCGCTGCATTTTAGTTGTGTTATTATATATTTTAATTTATGTTGTATTGTGTTGTGTTTTGTAAGGTTAAGATGTTATGCAGCTAACGGGGTAAATTGATGTATCCTTAAATTGAATTAAGCAAGAATCAATATTTTGAATATGGCATAAAATTTTCTTAATAATGAAATTAAAAAATCTTTGAAATAATAAGCCAATAAAACGTTAAAAATCAACGAAATTATTGAAGTTCTAGCTAAAACAATCAAGAGCCACAAATGATAAACCTCATCTATAAAAATTAAGGCGTTTTCTTTGTAACACCATCACGTATAAAAGGACGGTCGGAATGAAGTGAATTTTGGAATACGAGGGTTTTCTGGGCCAAAGATGGTTTGAGTAAAAGTTTCAAGATTCTCTCTTTTCTATAGAAGGGGATCTCCATACAACTTAACTTAGAATGAATCACAAGTCGAACTATTTTTAAATGATTTTCATAAAAATTTATACACGAGCTCGAAAAAGTTAAGGACGTGTAGATGAAGTTAAATAATTTTAACGATTTATCAATTGAAAGGTAAAACGAAGTTTACTGGGTCAGCTAGTTTCTTATAAATGAGTTCTATCAAACCGGCATGAGTTTCACCTTATTAGATAGGAAACTCCTAGAAAACTAAATTAGCAAACTACCCTGCCTAGCGTGGATTTACGATTAACATTTTTCATCGTACATTGCCTATTTTACGATTTTTTTATGCTAAAGAAATGCAAACCCTATAGAAGCGAGAAAAGTAGCAAAAATGTTAATTCGATTACGACGCCTCACCAATCGATCGAGGCGTTTTGTGAGGCGTTCACATCGGTCGGTTTGTTTTGGACTAATAATGCTTTTGATCGATTCCTGCTTCGCAACCAGCCTCATAGAAGAGAGTGCAAAACGTCCGATTGGAATCACATCGTTGCACTTTGCTGCATTTAGGTATGGAGTGAATGAAATCAAACTATCAATCATACGCATCAAGTACGTCATTAGCACACATCAATACTTATTCGCAACTCGTCAACGCGAGGTGTAGGCATGGGCGTAGGCGTTCACATGTATCTCCTCGTGGGCGAAGAAAGTTTTCATGTCCAGAAATTGATGATTTTACCAACTTCTGCGAGGCACGATCCTTTCCTTGCATGACTGCTTCCGCGGCTCGTGACTTCTGAAATGTAATTTAAGATTTTTTTTTCTGTCTAGGTTTATTTCTCGTGCTGTTGTCGAGTGCAGAAACGCTTTTCGGACTTGCTGGAAATTGCTCGAGCTTTTGTTTGCCAAGCAATGATCGCTGACCCAAAGTGTGGCAAACTAGCCGGCACAAGTTGGTAGGCAGTTGGTACGTACCAGTCCGATTGCCTCAAAAAACACATAAATATATGGAAGAGGGCGGGATTACTAAGTAAGTATGTAGGTAGTACAACCGGGCGGCGTAAAGAGATGCAAATATGCTCTTTTACACTCTAAGTTGGCATAACTGTTCTCCTTACGCCTCTGATTCAATGATTGAGGGGGAGGAAAACACGAGGGGTTCGTGGCGTTGAACTGACTAGCTGGGGTATTCGAGAGAGCAGGTGGTCATTAACCACTTATACGAGGTTTTCGGTTCGGACACACTCCACCGAAAAGAAACTGTGAACTGATCGTTCATGCTTAAAGTTATGCAAACTCAATGAATTCAATTAAGCCGAAGTGTTTGTGTTGCGTACTTATATGAGAGTTGGATATGGAAGCTCATGTAACCCACCAGGAATCTCGCAGTGGGTAAATAGATCGAGAAGGTCTTTCTTTATTATGGATAGAAATGAGAAATATTTCACCAGCTACGCAATACTCAAGGTCGATCTTGCACATCCGTTCATTGAACTGGGACTGATAAACAGTGATTTTCATCACTTATCAATCAGGAGTTATGACTAAAAAATAAAAATAATGAGTCTCAACAGTTGGGTTTTTCATATAAAAAAATCAATAACAAAAATTCTTATTTGTTATGGAATTCTTTTTTAGAACTTATGTATATATTATACAACTATTTACTTACATACATGTTTTTGTTTGTTTTGATTATAGTTGTTTTAACATTTTATGTCATTTGTGACTTTTATCAACGATGCAGTTGGCGCACAGTCATTGAAAAGCTTATCCGGTACAACTGTGTTTGATGTTTACTCTTGGGTCCGAACTTACTGACATCGGCTCCGGAGCCAACTAACTTGTCAACTGAGCTGTATCTGTTTTTGCTAATTTTGCACCGTTGTGACATACAATTTTTTAATTTTTCAGAAATATCACTTTTGAATAGACGACTGATGATTGTGAAATTTTATTTTCTGTTTCTCGAAAAAGCTTGAGATCTAAGACGAAATCTGAAGTTTGTTCAACATTATGTTCTTCAAAATGACATTATGGAGGTGTTTCTATTCAGATAAGGCTGTTCAAGTTCTTATATATTTTAGTAAATAAACCCTTGCTCAAAGTTTTTGTATATATTCCAACACATGTAAGGTTGTTTTTTTACAGCGATATTTTTCAAAAATGAATCAATAGTTGGATCAAAAAGTGGTCGACTTAAATTCGCCGTATTTTATTACCTTGTAGTTTTCGCTAATACAGGACTAATATAATTTGAACATACATTGTAAATATGTTTTTACATTCTTCAACTATGATAAAACGCAACATCAATATTGAAAATAAAAATTAGAAAGTCATCAAATAAAAAAATAGCAATAAAAATAGCAATAAAAAAACAAATACGAAAAAAGGCTAAAAATAAGAAAAATAACAAATAAATGATGAAAAATGTAAAAACTGCAAATATATAAAAAACCAACATTATAATCAAAACATGATAAGGGCTAAATGCATAAAAAAAAGATATAAAAGTTAAAATGACCAAAAATGGTCGGACATTTACAAAAATTTACGTTAATGGCAATATTTATAGTCTTTTCAGCAATAAGTTGAAAAAGGATGTAGTCGTGTTCCCAAAATGGAACGGGGTCTGTATTTTTTTTGGAACACAAAAGGTGATCCAGATTAGATGAGAAAAAATAAGTTACATCAGAATAAGATATTTGATATTCAATTTTTTTCCTCTATAGATGAGATAACTTAGTACTCGTAAGATGTTAAAATATCAACCGTTATTATAATATTAACAAATTTATAACTCATCCAGAATCTAAAAATCGGGGGGAAAAACCGCAAGAAGCCGTAGGAAGAACCGGCTAAAAACATTTATCCTTTAACATTTTTTACTGAGCAATTCATGCATAAAGAATATTAAAAAATGTAAAGGTTCTATGTTATTGTTTAGCATTGAATTATTTTACTTTAAAGGTTGGGTATTTATTTTAATTCTGTCGAATCGAAGTCCGAGAAGTTACAATTTTTCATGTAGATTTGAAAATTGCTCAGTATTTGCATGAAGATTAAGTAAAAGATTTCTCATCAATCATAACATATTGCATAATAAGAATCCTGTGAATTTAAAAAAAATAATCTAGAATTTTTAACTGTGTGATCTCCTAAAATTTTTTCTCTAATGAAGTTCTCACCTTGATATTTTTATCTTGATTATTAAACTTAACATAAAGCTGAATCTGAATTTTTTAATTTAATTTCTGGATCTGAATCCTGCCTATTGAAACTCAGTTCAAAATCTGAATTCCGAGTTGAAAACGATTTTTTAATCTAAGTTCCATATAATTATGAGATTTAAAAAAAAATGTTACTATGGTTTGGTTGATTCGATTTTATTGTATAGGTACTAGCTGACCCGGTGTGGTTTGCTACACCTTTTATAAATAAATGGAATTTGCAAAAGTTTTATAAATTTTGATTGTTATTTGTGGGCATTATTGTGAATCAATTTCAATATTTAAAAATCATATGATCTATTTCGATTGATGATTTTCGGTGATTTGAAAGAGGAACATTAGGCTGTTTTTTAACGTTTTCGGCCTACTTGTATTCGGCCATCATCAGGAAAAAAAACTTTATTGCCGCGTGTTTCCTAAACGGCCTTATTTGATCAAAATCAAATAAGTGAGTATCTAAAAATCCGAACTGAAGCTGGATTTTTGAATTTTAATGCAAAGATCTGTTCATCTAATTTTTTATCTTTAAATTTTTTTTTCTCAAGATCTGAAAATTTCACTGTGTTTTTATAAGTATCATGATTTCAATTTATTATGTCAAAATGTATTTTCAATGGGTATGGATTCTCCACAATTTCCGTCTTCCAAAGTGAGGAGAGCTCACAAACTACCATAAAACTTTGTTTTTATATAAATTTTATCGAATACCAGATTTGGCGCATTATTGGTTTAATAAGTTTTCGAGTTAATCCAAATAAAATATGATCAAAACTTGTGTCTTTTCCAACTCCGTCCTGAATAAAGAAAAAAATTCAAATTATTCGTACGCAAACAACCTCTCTTATAAAAAAAATCGTCCCTTTTGATTGATAACTGCTCAATTTGTGCCAAGTATAATTTGTATGTAAGTATAATAATATACCAAGTTGCGGTCTTTGACAAAGTTGTTTAGCGGAAAATTTCCTTTAGAGAATTTATAAATTGGCACAAAAATAATTAACAGGCTCGATTCCACAGAAGTAGCAAAAATGAAATGGATTTTTTAGTACAAAGTATTCAATTTACCCATGCAAACCAAAAAGTTCTAATTTATCCATGTAAACGTTACTTAAAAATTCTGCAAAAAATCATGGATGAGTTTAGGATCAAAACGCAGCTTTTTAGACCAAAGGGTTTGAGAAATTGGAAAATGACCCCAAATAGACTGAGTCTAATGTGACATTCTAGTAAACTTATCAATTTCAGCTTGGAGCGAGTGAGATTCATCTTGTTAAATTCGTCCAATACTTTTGATAAATAACCACTTGAAATCTTTGTTTTGAATTGACATTCAAGGTCCATAGAAAATCAAATTTTTAAAATGTTATCATCGTGTCTACAACTGTCGATAAAACAAGATTTTCTCTAGAAAAATACGTTTTTTTCTATCATAAATTCACTCATATAAAAATACTGTCGATCATCATTGATTTTTTTTTAAATATCATTTTCGGATTTATTTTTGACGAAGGCCTCGATTTAAATATTTAATTAAAGGTCAAGTATGCCGAAATGAAGGATTGATTCATAAAAATAAATTCTCCGCCAAAACTCACCTCAACTTGACAATATGAGGGGCATTTTTTCAACATTCTATGTTTTTAAAACAATTAAAAAGTTGGCGAGATCTTTTTTTAAAGTGGGGTAACGTGTTCATGGGAAAACGTGGGCCACTCTAAATGTTTCAGCAGTGTGTTGAGATAAAAATCTCAATCCAACTGTCATCGTTCTCGCTTTGCGTAAGCATGTTTTTCTATATGTTATTGACTTGTATTCGTATCATATGCTTTTTAAATAGCTTGGAAAAATGTACTTACATAATTAAATAAACACCCGCAAATTGCATCCGTGGGAGACCGAAAGTACATAAAAAAATATGCTCATATGCTTATGTTCTTAGTTTTGGCATGTTCTTTCACATGGAAAAAGAACTTTTTATGAAACATCAATAAGGTACACAAACGCAACCAATTTGCAAATCATAGCTTGTGGAGAATCGTGGGCCAACTAAATGAATTATGAAATTTAAGTTTTGGGCCTTTGCACGTTATCTTGTCAATCTGGATTTGGTGGCCCAAGTTTCCCCTAGTTTTTCAAAACCCAAATAAAAAATACTTTTTCCAAAACAGTCAGAACTCGGAAAATTCAGGTTATTTGAAAAAAAAAAATACAAAAATGCCTAATGATTCCTTAAAAATGTAGAAAACCTTTCCATTTATTTTTTCGTTTTATCTTATATAATAGAGAAGTTATGAAGCAACGAAAAAAAATGGACTCTCCCCTATACCTATACAAAATTGAAAAAAAAGGTTTTAACCACCTTTCTCTACACATGAGTTCAAAGCTTGTTTAATTCTATTCATAATGAAATAAAACATACAAAAAAAATTTATTTTACCGGTATCCTTAAGAGTAGCTCTGGTTAAATGTAATATCCCGAGCAGACTTTGATGCCTGAACCGATAGCAAACTGTAACCAAAATGAGCTATCAATACCAAAATGATAGCATAATTAGGTTTCGTATTTTTACCGAGTGCAAAATTAGGTTCCATTGAAGCATCAATTTGACGAAAAATGACGTCAAACCAATACCAAAACAAGGCATTGAGAGCAAAATGAAAGCATTTTTTGGTTTTGGTTTTTCCACGATAGCAAAACGAGGCATTACCAAGGTTTCATGATTATCATTTAGTAGAAAAGTGAGATGGAAATGATACCATGATTTGGTATTCGATTTTCTTAGATAAAAGAGAGAGTTTATGAAAGAGACAAAAGTTTTACCGAAGTAAATTCAAACATACAGTTTAGTAGTTATCAGCATAGTGCAGGCATTAATTGGTGTTTGATTTTTTAGTGATAGCACAACTAGGCATCATCATGATATCATTAATTTTAATCTGTCATGGTTATTTCGACGAACAAACCAACAATAAGAATCAATTTAACTTTTAATTATTTGATTTCCTTAGTTTTCATACAATAGCAAACTGAGACCCAAACGAGGGTTGACAAAATTTGTCATCTCAAAAAATTCAATTAAAAAACAAACTGTCTCAAATTCACTTTATTATTTTTTATTTTTTCAAAAACATCACTAGTGTTAAATTTTTGTAGTTTTTCTTTAAATATTTACTAATATTTTCTTTTCAGTTCACTCTTAAATATATTTTTTTTTTCATTTTGGAAATTCAATAGAAAATAGTAAAAGAGTCAATTTGGTTTCAGAGTTCAAGTGGTCAAATAATATAAACAGCTCATTATTTACGTTATTTTAAAAAAAATAGAAGATTCGAAATCAACGTTTTGTCAATGTTTTTGAAATATTTTAAATGATATAAATCAGTCTGAATAATATAAATGTTCTATTTTTCAGATATTTTTTGATAATCGATATTTTTTTATGAAATCCGACGACAGACAGACATTGGAGGTATTTTAACAGGAAAACATCACACAAACTCTTAAACAGAAAAAATGACCTTACATTCCAAATAATATTTGATATTAATCAGTATAGGCCATGGGCGCGCTCGCTATACCGGTATACGATTTCTCATGCGTCAAACTGAGAAAGAATTAGCCTTCAATCCAATTTCACTCCGAGCTGTCATTCTTACGGAAATCTGTGTAAGAGTAAAGAGCATGCTTTATTCTTTTTAGCAGGCCCAAGCCCAATTTGAGTTGCTGTAAAATTATCTCGCATTCAAATTAATCACTAAAATAATATCAAACATTTTAATTTCTACGTTTGAGCCTCTAATTTTACATAATCGTGCATGGAATGCACACATAACAAGTACAATTATTTTATCGTGTAGTTGGCGAAAACAAAGCAAAGGATTGTTTTTTTTTCTTCGTGCGTTCGGAATCCAACGGCAGCGTTTATTATCAATGCGACATTTTCGTCTTTGATAATAGTAAGTGTTAATACAAAAGTGGATCAGTGAGTCTGGATATTATTGGGGTGCTCCGTTTCAAAATTCTCTGGTCCAGAATCTTCGGAAAAGTAAGGTTAGAATTTTGTTTTTAATGGTTGAGTGAAAATTATTTTTGTTTACATAACTCCAGCAACGATATTTTCGACCGAAAAGCCCTGAGGATGCATGTCAAGTGGAAGACAAATCAGACCACCTGTGCACCAGTCATTAAAAGGAAAAGATGGAATTTTACGAAATTCCGTAGGTTCCGGATTCTATGCTTTGAGATATTGCGCCCGTGAAAGTTGACTTTGTCACCGGGAGGTGCAATCCATCAAGTTGCTGCGACGTCACCAAAATCTGCTCTGCGCTGCTGAATGCGGATAAATAGAAGATGAACGAGTTTGTGAAAATCCGAGAAGACAAAGGTTATCAAAATTTCCGCTGGAGTAATCGCTGGCTAATCTTCTGGATTCAAGGTGCGCTTAGTTCTCCAGTTCAGAAGCCGCCAAATCAATAGTCCTGCGTGCATCTGGAACATTTAAGCTTCCAAAACAAGCTGCAGATTGGCTGTTGTGGCTACTGTCAAAATGGTAAGTCATATTAGCTAAAGATTATTCAAATTCATTCACAGGATAAGCATCTCCTAAATTGAAGAGTTCGAAGTATTTTAAGAAGCGTTAAAAAATCTATAAGAAAAAGATGATAGGCTTTTCTTGTAAAAATCGATTCATCAGCCAACGAATGAAAATAATTTCAACTAAACCGTTTTCCGAAAAATAAATCTTTAAATCAAAAATGTACTAGATGCTTTTCCGTAGGTCTAAGCCCTCTATGGGAACGCCCTTCACGTGAAAAATCTATTTTTTTCAATAACTCAACAACGTGACGAAATTAGGTTTTGAAACATAGTTGAGTCAATAAGGAATGGTTGAGAGATAAAATTACAATTCCCTGTTTTCACCGGGGATATTTCACCATAGCGGGGGAATCGGAATAAAAACATTTCTATCAGGTGATTATTAGGGACGAGTCCGGCTGGAATTTCATTTTACAAACATTCCCTCCCATCTATTTCACTATGTTACAAAACCTAGTTTTGTCGTGTTGATGAGTTATTGATGAAATACGATTTTTCACATGAAGTGTAATTGGGTCTTATCCGTTTGTACAATCTCTTATTTTTTACCTTATGACCATAAACTATCTAAATCGAAACACTTCTTTTTGCATTTCAGAAAATTTTAAAATTTGCAAACTGCTACAAGTTTATTTTTTTATTTTCAGATTCGCAAATGCTATTGAATTTGGCATGGTTTTCTGCTGTGAGATCGATGTTTCACTCTTGCTCAGCTGGGAACTCTTTGGAAACAATTGTAAGCAATAATGTATCTAGAACCGAAAAGAAAATTTATCCATACTGTATACGATAAATCATGGAACTTATTTTAATATTATGATAAAACAAATGAGAGCATTTACTAATTTTAAAGTATCTTCCTTTTAGGAAGTTTTATTTAACATCTATTTAAAAAAAAAAGTAGGAAAAGAATCATATTTATTTAGTTCCTACCCTTGTACAATGTTTGCCTCATTCGCCAATCATTGAAATGAGTTTACTTTATAACTATGTATCTGTTCTAAATGTTCAAATTTATTTAAAAAAAATTGCAATAAAACTAATGTGTCTTTTATATTTGTTTGAAAAATCAATTTTTTTTTTCGGAGATTTTTCTTCTGTTTGGATGATGACCAACTTCTAGTTTAGGGTTAAATGAAAAATGAAAGAATGAAAAATTTTTTGGGATGCTCTATTCATAATTTTTTTTATTTTGACACTTGCTCAACTCTGATCTGGAAACCTGAACTTATAGCGTTATCCCTTCATTTAGAAATGTTCAGTTGCATAAGCAAAGGCGCTATAATTTTCGCAACGTACTTTCAACGCAACTTACATATATAGTATGTATAAATATCTTCTTCACATTCAGTTGCATAAGTCAAGGCGATATTTATTGTAACGAGTGGCAATTTATGTTAAAAATTCAAATGTAATGAAAAATTTTCGTATAACCGTTCGAACATTTTTTATTGCGTAAAAGTTAAGATTTTCCGATTAATTTGAACCTAATTCAAAATTCAAGAAACGACATGGTTGAAAATCAAAAGGGCTCATGTGTTGAGCTGGAATTAAAAATTGAAGATTAAAATATGTAAGTGTTCAGATACATTCGATTTGCGTAGTATCAGACAAGATTTTTGTTCGATTAAAAGCGATTGTACCTACTAGAAAACTTGCAAACCCATTTTTTGTAATTTTTTAATAATTTGTTAACAAAAACTTCGATTCAGTTGCCCAAATTTTCAATGCATCGGACAAAATTTTAGTGACATTTTGATAGTATTTTTGTAAATTAGTTATTGAGTATTCAAAATTTCAAAACAAAAGCTTAGTTGAGGTTGATAATAAAAAAAAAATGAAGTTCTGTTACTTTTTAAAGACTTCTACAAAGAAATATCAAAATTAGTAGGTATGATAATTCATGTTGAATACAAATTAAAACGGAATTTGGATCTTATAATCTAGTCGCACTGTTATAATACTACCTTGCCTACGCAAAGGCGTTAAAGTAATGAGATTCTTATTAGATTTGTTTTTGTGTCGGTTGTTGTTATACTTGAGCTGAACTTAAGGACTAAATGATTGAAAATGTTGCTATCATGCCTTGTTAGCCTTGTTCATTTCGACGGAATGATAGTGGTTCAATGTCAAAAATTGGCTCTCATTTTCTATACATGGATAGCACAGTTCTGCCAAATTTCGGTATCACAAAAGCTTTTTTGATACCTCGTTTAGCCTTCCTTTTCAAGAGTGTTTTGAAGGCATAACGATGCCAAATTTTGGTTCCAATGAACACCAAAAAGTGGCATCATTATGCCCTCCAAACTCATTTTAAAGCGTTGGCTGAACAAGGCATCATTAAGGTTTCAGTGAAACCTACACTTGGCATAATCGAGGTATCCTTATATGAAAAATGAGACCCAAATTTTGGCATTGTACCACCTTTATTCGGGCAAAATGATACCTCATTTTACTTTCAAGGCATGATAGCAAAATTAGGTATAATTTTGCCATAAAAGTCTGCTCGGGATAGTTTTTCATAACTGCCATTTTTCACACGACTTTTTATTCCAATCTGGAAATTATCATCTTATCTTACACTTTTCATGACGGAATTGTTAAAATCTTATATGCACCAGAGATTTAAATTCTGTACCGTAAAACAGGGTAACATTGATCACCGGGATAACTTTGATCAACATGAAATAATACCACATAATCATCAATAATTAAGTCTAAAGTTAAAATTTCTCTAAACTTTTATCTACGTTTAAAAACTTTTAAGTTGAGATTCAAATTGTGAAAAACGTGTTTTGTTTTTAAAAATTTCAAGTGTAAGTACAAATGTAATTTTAAAATCTTGAAATATCTAATTTTTTCAAAGGCTCTCAAACAAACATTTTTCCTGATGAAATCAATTTTTGTAAGAGTTAAACTTTTTCCTTTGTAAATGTGTAGTTTTGGTTCAGTTTCTGTTTTATTTCGAGGTAATTTTTTTTATATTTAACCTTCAGAAGCCGTTCGCGACATATCGGTTTCGCGGAAATTCGAGTTGTGGTTTGATTACGTTCTCCTGACTGTAAATGATAACCGAATTTGATTATATTATATCAGTGATATTATATTCATTGTGTAGGTATTTATTCTAATTACTCAACATTTTAAAATAAAGTCAATATGTGTGACCAGGTTATCAGAAAGTGGTTCAGAAAGTCCGAAAAATCAATTTTACTTTCAAAATACTCATAACTTCTGACAGCTTCTCTGTATTAAGTGTTTCACTAATGTTTGAAATTGTAAAGACGCCATCTATCCGACAATGTAGAGACATGTTGGGGTCCAATGAAAATTTTTACCGCTATCTCAGATCTTCCGGTGGAAAAAAAAATCTTACTTAAAAAAACGACATCCAATTTTGGCTTTGCTTTGCTGTTTTTCATTTCCCAATGAATCGATTTTCAAAATTCAAGTTTTAATTTTTTTATCGTTAATTTGATCATTATTTTCATAGAACATACTTGGTCTGTCAAAATTCCCAGTTTTTCAGTACATTTAAATAATGATAAAGATGTTTGAAATGTGCGCTTCGGGTCATATTGACCCGAACAGTTTTGGAGGGTTTAGAAAAAGGGACATTTTCCAAGAGTAAGCCAGTCTAGGACAAAAGGCTAGAAACCCTAACAAATGGAAAAGTTGGAAGAAAAAAAATTGAAGGGGAATAGGCCGAGAACATATAAAAATGAATGAAGTCAAAATTTCATTTTTCTTTGTAGTTAAAATGTTAGAAGGAATGTTTAAAAATTAGCTTCTTAATTTATGCAGCATCATTGTCCATCTTTTGATTTTAATTGTTGTTCAGCTGTAACACATTAAGGACCGCGATGTTTTTTTGGACACCAAAAAAATCTAAACCAAAAACACCTAAGTTCAGTATTATATATCTCAGAATTCACTGGACCAAAAGTTACAAATTTAGCATCTTTGAGCCATCGAAAATGTTGTGTTCAATTTCGTAGAGTTTCATGATTAATTTAATTTCATTTGAGTTTGTTCCAAACAGCCTAGCATTTGTTAATATTATGAAGGTGTTTTGTATCCTTTATGATCAATAAATCTTGTCAAAACCGTCAAAATAGAAACTGACCAATGTTACCCCAAAGCATCAAATCCTAAACATAGACGAAAATTTCTGCAACCATGTTTTATGTTCATTGGAGTACAATGCTGGTTTTTAAAATATGAAACATGCCATATTGATGTTAATCTCAAAATCATTACACGATTTTCTAATTTTATTTGAAGAATAAACTTTGCATTGTTTTCATCATTTATTTTATATTATTGATTCTGGAATTGATTAGATGATTTCAAATAATTTAGTTTTCATAAATATTTGAGAGGAATTTTCAATGATTAATTATCCAATGACTTCCTTTATTTTGCAGTCGCTCGGAAAAAAAAAATTAAAAAGTTTAAAATAATCGAAAATGAAAAAAAAACGGTTTACAATTAATTTTCTGAATATGTATTGAGTTATTTATTAAAACGCATCATCTATAACGCATAACTCTGATGTAATCTGCAATTTATTTTGAGAACACCTGTCATTTTAGTACAGCAACGTTCTGACGACAGAAAAGTCTGATATCTGATGCCAATTTGGTGAGCTTATCAATGTCGTAAATGCTGCTTTTTCAGATCTTTAAGTTGAATATGATTTAGTAGATTACACGAATTTTCCTTCGTTAGGTGGACTGTTGAAAAAACGTCACATGTGTGTTGTTTATGAATAATAAATGAGTCAGAAGTATAATTTATTTTGTAGAGATATAACTCTCTATACTATTTTATCCATTAATTTGAGATTTCATGATTTCATGTAACAAAACCGTTTCTACTAAAACGGAAACCCGGAGTGCGGGTTTGGTTTCATGCTTAAATTTGATGAAAATCAATTGAAACTAGTAGAGTTGTATCTAGTGTTACATTGATTTGAATTGGAAACCCTTCTCTATCTCATTTAGGGTACAAAGGACTCGTCTTTCTTTAGGAGCAAGTGAAAATTGTTCAATAAGAAATATTCATGTAAGGTACCGAAAAATCTTAGAAAATGAAAAAAAACATTCCATTATAAACGTTCTCCTTATACATTCATGCATAGATCTTTTCTTTACCAACTCAGTTTAATATCGTCAAGAGAATTGATTTTTAGACATAACAATTCCTTAAATTTTGAAAACCATAAATGTTAACGAAATGAAAGTGGTACCTATTCGATTTTTAAAAATTTACGATTTTCAATATATATGAATGAGAACTTTTATTTAAAATTATTTCAACCGCAGTTCGATCAATTTCTGAAAAAAAAGCCAATTTTAAAGATCGATATATTCAATCGGAAACAATGAAATAATTGGAGAAAAAAATTAATACTTCAATTTCACCGCTTCACGCGCTGGATGATCTGTGAAGTACAGTGGCACCATCGGAATTAATTTCCTCGTTGATTGATTTCTCTAACTCAATATTGAAACCGTCAAAACTTTTTGTAATGCCTCATAATGGTTTATCTTTTAGTTATCTTTGCGTCTTAAGTTTTATGTTGCAGCTTTAAAAAAATGGTCTCACAACATTTTTTTTCCATGATAAGCTCGAGAAATAAGTTTGTCCATTTTCCATTGATGATTTATTGAATGTCATACGAATGGAAACCTCTGAACTTCATCAATCGATTTCCACGTTTGGCGAAAAAATAATCCACCTCATTGATTTGGTCCTTGACATTTTTTTGCGGTCATAATTGAGCATCGATTTATTGGGATTGTCGCAAATTACTCATTACGGATAAATCTACCAAAAAAAAAAACCTAAAGTTTCACAATTCGCAAAACAACGTGCGGACGACGACGGTTCAAGTCCGTCGGAAATGCCTTGGAGTTGAGTGCGAACCATTTGACGAAAAGGTGCGTTTTTTTTTATTATTTCTTCGCCATTCGACTCACACGATGGTCCGGCTTCTTCCAACCAACGAACAAAGTTCGACATTATCTAATTCACGCTTCATCACCTAAAGCGATATCTCGGTGTTGTGCAAGGTGAAACGTACATGCCCGAAACAAAAATCCTATCATGAACATTTTGAGAAAAGTCCCCTCGAGTGCAGTCAAACTAAGTAAGGCCCGGTCAGCTACAAGACGTCTAAGACGCACGGTCTTGACTCCTATCTCGTGACGTTAAGACAAAAGTTCAAGCTAAAACCAACAATTTTTTTCTCCTCACATTTTACTTAACGGCGGCATAAACACCGGAGGGCGAATTTGAAATTGTGGTAAACAATTTCGCGGATACCTACCAATTAGTAATCCGTCATTCACCAAATGGACCCTGGCTGGTGATAGTTGTGGAGCAATACACTGACCCAGTTATGTCGTGAAAAATTGTATTACTAAATAGTTGCAAATATCCCCAAATATGAAGTTACTTACTGTCAATAAATCATTGAAGCTTTAATTGTTTGTAGCGCCAAAACATACACTCAGTTGAATTACGCGCACATTCATTTCTCTCAATCTGGTAAAGGAAAAACACTCATAACTTAATTTTTTTACTGCTTCACAGAAAATGTGGACGAAGAGCAGCCTGGTACAGTTTTGTATTTTTTCAAAAAATAAAAGCATCCAAAGCCATTTGCATTCTCTTTCTTTGAGGATACCGAATAAACGGGGGGCTCAGCAAAATTACTTACTCTCGTACACGTAATATTTTACGGTTTGTTATGATTCCCGCAACGACTCACAACGCAACAACAACGGTTTGATCCAGTCCTTTGCGAAAGGATCCAATTGGTTCGGTCATTGTTGTTGGATGCCATTATTTAAGGTAGGTTGATTCACTTTTCAAAATTCCAGGCGTTGCTGCTGTGCAGAAATTTAATGAAGGAGAATGCCCGATTAGGGTGTATGTTTTTGATTACAAGGTTTTCTAGCATATCACCAAATCATGAAAAAAAAATTATGAGGACGCGATTAGAAAGGCAACATTCTTCATTCTGTGCACCAGAGCTGAATTGTTCATTAAATCATAAGTCCAAAAAAGGTCCATAACCACCCTTATACAATTTTAGCTACCTGTAAGTAACGGGCTGCAAACCGTCATAATTAAAGCTACATGAGCGATCTTGATGACCCTCCGGCGGCAATCCTTTCACCTGAGCAGTCGATATCCTGTAAAGAAAATTTACGATTCCTTTTTCATGCGGTAATCCATTGGGCGAAACTTGAAATAACCTTTACCATTAATTTTCTTCGACTTTACAATCAAAGAAATTTGATACCTTAAAAATATTTGAAATAAACTAACGATAAAGTCGACTAATATGTACTTGTTTAGGGATAGAACGAGCAATTCTAGGAAACTAAATACTAACCGCATTAATAATATGTGATATGTTTTTTCAATACATATGATTTTATTGTTGAAAATTAGTTTGTTATAATAAATTTTATGCTAGAAACACATATGAACAGATGCACATGTTCGAATAAAAAAATCCAAGAAATTTGTGTAAAATGTCAAATGCTATCGTTAAATCAAGCCAATAAAAATTGATGACAAACAGTGCCATCCGTTGTTCCATTGAAAATTTACGAATCAACTTTAGAAGTATT